>NC_142282.1:3829280-4104280 GCF_052056855.1 Sturnus vulgaris | reverse complement strand
GGGATGGGAGCGGAGGGGATGGGATGGGATGCCTGGCATGGGATGGGATGGGATCCGTGGGATGGGATCCCTGGGATGGGATGGGGTGAGATGGGATGGGATGGGATGGGATCCCTGGGATTGGATGGGATGGAATGGGATCCCTGAGATGGGATGCGATCCCTGGGATGGGATGGGATTGGATGGGATGGCATGGGTTGGGATGGGTTGGGAACCCTGGGATGGGATGTTATGGGATCCCTGGGATGAGATGGGATGGGATTGGATCCCTGGGATCGGATGAGATGGGATCCCAGGGATGGGATCCCTGGATTGTGATCCCTCGTAGGGGATGGGATCCCTGGGAAGGGATGGGATCGCTGGGATGGGATCCCTGGGATGGGATGGGATGGGATGGGATGGGATGGAATGGGATGGGATGGGATGGGATGGGATGGGATGGGATGGGATGGGATGGGATGGGATGGGATGGGATGGGATGGGAGGGGATGGGATGGGTTGGGATGGGATGGGATGGGATGGGATGGGATGGGTTGGGATGGGATGGGATCTCAGGGATGGGATGGGAAGGGATGGGATGGGATGGGATGGGATGGGAAGGGATGGGATGGGATCCCTGGGCTGGGATGGGATCCCTGGGATGGCATGGGTTGGGATCGGATGGGATGGGATGGGATGGAATGGGATGGGATGGGGTGGGATGGGATTGGTTGGGATGGGTTGCGATCCCTGGGATGGTATGGAATGGGATGGGATGGGATCCCTGGAATGGGATGGGATCCATGGGATGGGATGGGTTGGGATGGGATTGGATCCCTGGGATGGGATGGGATGGGATCCCTGGGATGGGATGGGATGGGATGGGATCCCTGGGATGGGAACAGATGAAATGGGATCCCTGGGATGGGATGGAATCCCTGGGATGGGATCCATGGGATGGGTTACTTGGGATGGGATAGGATCCCTGGGATGGGAGAGGATGGGATGGGACAGGATGGGTTGGGATGGGATGTGATGGGATGGGATGGGATGTGATTGGATGGGATCCCTGGGATGGGATCTCTGGGATGGGATGGGATCCCTGGGATGGGATCCCTGGGATGGGATCCCTTGGATGGGATGGGATCCATGGGATGAGATGGGATGGGATGGGATGGGATGGGATGGGATGGGATGGGATGGGATGGCATGGGATGGGATGGGATAGGATGGGATGGGATGGGATCCCTGGGATGGGATGGGATCCCTGAAATGGGATGGGATGGGATGGAATGGGGTGGGATGTGATGGGTTGGAATGGGATGGGATCCCTGGGATGGGATGGGATGGAATGGAATCCTTGGGATGGGATGGGATCCGTGGGATGGGATGGGATGGGATGGGATGGGATGGGATGGGATGGGATTGGAAGGGGTGGCATGGGTTGGGATGGGTTGGGAACCCTGGGATGGGATGTTATGGGATCCCTGGGATGAGATGGGATGGGATTGGATCCCTGGGATGGGATGAGATGGGATCCCAGAGATGGGATCCCCGGATTGTGATAGCTCGTATGGGATGGGATCCCTGGGATGCGATGGGATCGCTGGGATGGGATCCCTGGGATGGGATGGGATGGAATGGGATGGGATGGGATGGGATGGGATGGGATGGGTTGGGATGGGATGGGATGGGATGGGTTGGGATGGGATGGGATCCCAGGGATGGGATGGGATGGGATTGGATGGGTTGGGATACCTGGGATGGGCTGGGATGGCATGGGATGTGATGGGATGGTATCCTTGGATGGGATGGAATGGGATCCCTGAGATGGGATGCGATCCCTGGGATGGGATCCCTGGGCTGGGATGGGATCCCTGGAATGGGATGGTATCCCTGGAATGGGCTGGGATGGGATTCTTGGGATGGGAATGGATGGGATGGGATGGGATTGGATGGGATGGGATCACTGGGATAGGATGGGATCCCTGGGTTGGGATCGAATCCCTGGGATGGCATCCCTGGGATGGGATGGAATCTCTGGGATGGGATCCCTGGGGTGGGATGGGTTGGAATGGGATGGGATCCCTGAGATCGGATGGGATCCCTGGGATGGGATGGGATGGGATCCCTGGGTTGGGATGGGTTCCATGGGATGGGATCCCTGGGATGGGATGGGATGGGATGGGATGGGATGGGATGGGATGGGATCCCTGGGATGGGATACCTGGGATGGGATGGGATGGGATTGGATGGGATGGGATGGGATGGGATCCCTGGGATGGGATGGGATGCGATGGGATGGTATCCCTGGGATGGGTTAGGATGGGATTGGATGGGATGGGATGGGATCCCTGGGATGGGATGGGATCCCTGGGATGGGATGTGTTCACTGGGATGGGATGGGATCCCTGGAATGGGATGGGATGGGATTCCTGGGATGGGATGGGATCCCTGTGATAGTATGGTATTCCTGCGTTGGGATCGAATCCCTGGGATGGCATCCGTGAGATGGGATGAGATCTCTAACATGGGATCCCTGGGATGGGATGTGATCCCTGGGATGAGAAGGGATGGGGTGGAATGGGATGGGATCCCTGGGATGGGATGGGATGGGATGGGATCCCTGGGATGTTATCCCTGGGATGGGATTGGATCCCTCGGATGGGATGGGATGGGATGGGATGGGATGGGATGGGATGGGATGGGATGGAATGGGATGGGATGGGATGGAATGGGATGGCATGGGATGGCATGGGATGGGATCCCTGGAATTGGATGGGATCCCTGGAATGGGATGGGATGGGATCCCTGGGATGGGATGGCATCCCTGGGATGGGATCCCTGGAATGTGATCCCTGGGATGGGATGGGATCCCTGGGATGGGATGGAATCCCTGGAATGGGCTCCCTGGGATAGGATGGGATCCCTGGGATGGGATCCCTGGGTTGGGATGGGTTCCATGGGATGGGATCCCTGGGATGGGATGGGATCCCTGGGATGGGATGGGATGGGATGGAATGGGATGGGATCGGGTGGGATGGGATTGGTTGGGATGGGATGCGATCCCTGGGATGGTATGGGATGGGATGGGATGGGATGGGATCCCTGGGATGAAATGGGATCCCTGGGATGGGATGGAATCCCTGGGGTGGGATAGCTGGCATGGGATGGGATCCCTGGGATGGGATGGGATGGGATCCCTGGGATGGCTTGGGATCCCTGGGATGGGATGGGATGGGATCCCTGGGATGGGATCCATGGGATGGGTTACTTGGGATGGGATAGGATCCCTGGGATGGGAGAGGATGGGATGGGACGGGATGGGTTGGGATGGGATGGGATCCCTGGGATGGGATGGGATGTGATCCCTGGGATGGGATACCTGGAATGTGATCCCTCGTATGGGATGGGATCCCTGGGATGGGATGGAATCCCTGGGATGGGATCCCTGGGATAGGATGGGATCCCTGTGTTGGGAGCGAATCCCTGGGATGGCATCCCTGGGATGGGATGGAATCTCTGGGATGGGATCCCTGGGATGGGATGGGATGGGTTGGAATGGGATGGCATCACAGGGTTGGGATGGGTTCCATGGGATGGGATCCCTGGGATGGGATGGGATCCCTGGGATGGGATATCTGGGATGGGATGGGATGGGATGGGATGGGATGGGATGGGATGGGATGGGATGGGTTGGGATGCGATCGGATGGGGTAGGATGGGATGGGATGGGATGGGCTACAATGGGATGGGATGGGATAGGATGGGATGGGATGGGATGGGATCCCTGGGATGGGATAGGATGGCTGGGATTGGTTCACTGGGATGGGATGGGATCCCTGGTGTGGGATCCCTAGGATGGGATGGGATGGGATGTGATGGGATGGGATGGGATGTGATTGGATGGGATCCCTGGGATGGGATGGGATGGGATCTCTGGGATGGGATGGGATCCCTGGGATGGGATCCCTGGGATGGGATCCCTGGGATGGGATGGGATCCATGGGATGAGATGGGATCCCTGGGATGGAATCCCTGGGATGGGATTGGATCACTGGGATGGGATGGGATACCTGGGATGGGATGGGATGGAATGGGATGGGATGGGATGGGATGGGATGGGGTGGGATGGGATGGGTTGGAATGGGATGGGATCCCTGGGATGCGATGGGATGGAATGGAATCCTTGGGATGGGATGGGATCCCTGGGATGGGGTGGGATGGGATGGGATAGGATGGGGTGGGATGGGATTTGATGGGATGGGATGGGATGGAATGGAATGGGATGGGATGGGATTGGATGGAATGGCATGGGTTGGGATGGGTTGGGAACCCTGGGATGGGATGTTATGGGATCCCTGGGATGAGATGGGATGGGATTGGATCCCTGGGATGGGATGAAATGGGATCCCAGGGATGGGATCCCTGGATTGTGATAGCTCGTATGGGATGGGATCCCTGGGATGGGATGGCATCGCTGGGATGGGATCCCTGGAATGGGATGGGATGGGATGGGATGGGTTGGCATGGGATGGGATGGGATGGGATGGGTTGGGATGGGATGGGATCTCAGGGATGGGATGGGATGGGATGGTGCGGGACGGGATGGGATGGGATCCCTCAGATGGAATGGGATCCCAAGAATGGGATCCCTGGGATGGGATCCCAGGGATGGGATGGGATGGGATTGGATGGGTTGGGATACCTGGGATGGGCTGGGATGGCATGGGATGGGATGGTATCCTTGGATGGGATGGAATGGGATCCCTGAGATGGGATGCGATCCCTGGGATGGGATCCCTGGGCTGGGATGGGATCCCCGGAATGGGATGGGATCCCTGGAATGGGATGGGATGGGATTCCTGGGTTGGGATCGAATCCCTGGGATGGCATCCCTGGGATGGGGTGGAATCTCTGGGATGGGATCCCTGGGGTGGGATGGGTTGGAATGGGATGGGATCCCTGGGATCGGATGGGATCCCTGGGATGGGATGGGAGGGGATCCCTGGGTTGGGATGGGTTCCATGGGATGGGATCCCTGGGATGGGATGGGATGGGATGGGATGGGATAGGATCTCTGGGATTGAATCCCTGGGATGGGATAGGATCTCTGGGATTGAATCCCTGGGATGGGATGGGATCCCTGGGATGTTATGGGATCCGCGGGATGTGATGGGATGGGATTCCTGGGATGGGAATGGGTGGGGTGGGATGGGATGGGATGGGATGGGATTGGATGGGATGGGATGGGATCCCTGGGATGGGATGGAATACCTGGCATGAGATAGCAGGGATGATATGGGATGGGATGGGATGGGATGGGATGGGATCCCTGGGATGGGATACCTGGGATGGGATGGGATGGGATTGGATGGGATGGGATGGGATGGGATCCCTGGGATGGGATGGGATGCGATGGGATGGGATGGGATCCCTGGGATGGAATGGGATTCCTGGGATGGTATCCCTGGGATGGGTTAGGATGGGATTGGATGGAATGGGATGGGATCCCTGGGATGGGATGGGATCCCTGGGATGGGATGTGTTCACTGGGATGGGTTGGGATCCCTGGAATGGGATGGGATGGGATTCCTGGGATGGGATGGGATGGGATCCCTGGGATAGTATGGTATTCCTGCGTTGGGATCGAATCCCTGGGATGGCATCAGTGAGATGGGATGAGATCTCTAACATGGGATCCCTGGGATGGGATGTGATCCCTGGGATGAGAAGGGATGGGATGGAATGGGATGGGATCCCTGGGATGGGATGGGATGGGATCCCTGGGATGGGATCCCTGGATTGTGATAGCTCGTATGGGATGGGATCCCTGGGATGGGATGGGATCGCTGGGATGGGATGGGATGGGATTGGATGGGTTGGGATACCTGGGATGGGCTGGGATGGCATGGGATGGGATGGGATGGTATCCTTGGATGGGATGGAATGGGATCCCTGAGATGGGATGCGATCCCTGGGATGGGATCCCTGGGCTGGGATGGGATCCCTGGAATGGGATGGGATCCCTGGAATGGGATGGGATGGGATTCCTGGGATGGGAATGGATGGGATGGGATGGGATTGGATGGGATGGGATCACTGTGATAGGATGGGATCCCTGGGTTGGGATCGAATCCCTGGGATGGCATCCCTGGGATGGGATGGAATCTCTGGGATGGGATCCCTAGGGTGGGATGGGTTGGAATGGGATGGGATCCCTGGGATCGGATGGGATCCCTGGGATGGGATGGGATGGGATCCCTGGGTTGGGATGGGTTCCATGGGATGGGATCCCCGGGATGGGATGGGATGGGATGGGATGGGATGGGATAGGATCTCTGGGATTGAATCCTTGGGATGGGATGGGATCCCTGGGATGTTATGGGATCCGCGGGATGTGATGGGATGGGATTCCTGGGATGGGAATGGGTGGGGTGGGATGGGATGGGATGGGATGGGATGGGATGGGATCCCTGGGATGGGATGGAATACCTGGCATGAGATAGCAGGGATGATATGGGATGGGATGGTGTGATGGGTTGACTTAGGAAGAGGAGACTCAGGGGAGATTCTTCCTAAGGGAGTTTCCTCTGTGGGGGTTGGGATACCTGCAACAGCCAATTAGAGGGGGTTAGTTCGCTCCGTGAGCACACATTTTGAGGGGGGTGGTCCGGAACTGACTCTCTTTGTCTTCCGGCGGCTGAGCAGGTAACATCAACCCGAGCTTCCCCCTCCCTCATGCGGGGGGGGGGGAGGCTCGGGAGGCCGCTTGGGCCCCGTTTGCCAACGAGGGGGACCCGATGGCCGGGGGAAGAAAAAGTTGTGTGATAAGACCTTCACGGCTTCCTCCTCCACGGGCCTGCGGCTCTGGCGTGGGGGGGAGGCCGTCTCTTGCTGCTGCCGGACGGGCCGGGCCTGCCCGGGTGGCCATGAGCAGTGTGGGGCTGCAGCCCAGCCCCAGAAAGGCTGATTGATACCTCAGCTGCCCCCCCCAGCACGGCCTGAGCCTGGCCCAACTCTTGTAGTTGTGTTAAACTTTAACTCTTTAGTGTTCAGATAAGATTTGCAAAGCCTCCAGCCTTTCCTTTGAATATGAAAGGGAATAAGAAGATTTCTGAAGTCAGTGATGTAAGAGCTACGTTTTTAAGATGGAAGGAGAATGAGAAGATGCTGAAATGGCTGAAAATCTTTTTGTGAAATTGTAGGAATGAACTGATGTACTGAATATTCCTATAAACCATAGAAAGAGACATGGGGGGATGGAAATGTTCCATTTAATAGATGATTTGACTAAAGAGCACCTGTGTTGAGAATTTCTGTCCTGAGAAAAGAAGGGGATTTTGGTTTTCTGAAGATAAAGCCTGAGCAGAGAAAAAAGGACAGAGAGAATCTTTGCCGTTGAACATTTCATTCTTAAAAGTAATACCCCATGGAGCAGACATGGCCCACATCTACAACTTTGGGACGGTTGTAGAGTTGGGAGGAGCGTCACGGTTGCAGGTTCCCGGGCGGATGCAAATCGTGAAAGATAAAACCACAAGAGAACTGTCTTTTTCCTTCTTATGGGAAAAATCTCTACAACTTCAACAAGAAGAGGCTTCTCTCTCCAGAAGTGAACTGAGAAAGACTAAATTGGGCACTGACCGAAGTATTTGTTATATGTTTGTTTTGTTATGAAAATTGGGAGAGGGAGGGAAGGAGTGATCTAAAAAAATCTTATTCTGAATTTTTTTTTTTCCTCCTCTCTTTTTGTTTGTGTCGTTAATAAATTTTCTTTTATACTCTCTCAAGTTTTAGGCCTGCCTTGCTCTTTTGCTCCTGGTTCTGTCTCACAACATGAAAAATAAGTTTATTCAAATTGGTAACTCAAACTCAAGACATTAATTTGGTGCATTGGCCGGGAAAGTCAAAATTAAACCAAGACAGATGGGATGGGATGGGATGGGATCCCTGGGATGGGATACCTGGGATGGGATGGGATGGGATTGGATGGGATGGGATGGGATGGGATCCCTGGGATGGGATGGGATGCGATGGGATGGGATGGGATCCCTGGGATGGAATGGGATTCCTGGGATGGTATCCCTGGGATGGGTTAGGATGGGATTGGATGGAATGGGATGGGATCCCTGGGATGGGATGGGATCCCTGAGATGGGATGTGTTCACTGGGATGGGTTGGGATCCCTGGAATGGGATGGGATGGGATTCCTGGGATGGGATGGGATGGGATCCCTGGGATAGTATGGTATTCCTGCGTTGGGATCGAATCCCTGGGATGGCATCCGTGAGATGGGATGAGATCTCTAACATGGGATCCCTGGGATGGGATGTGATCCCTGGGATGAGAAGGGATGGGATGGAATGGGATGGGATCCCTGGGATGGGATGGGATGGGATCCCTGGGATGGGATCCCTGGATTGTGATAGCTCGTATGGGATGGGATCCCTGGGATGGGATGGGATCGCTGGGATGGGATGGGATGGGATTGGATGGGTTGGGATACCTGGGATGGGCTGGGATGGCATGGGATGGGATGGGATGGTATCCTTGGATGGGATGGAATGGGATCCCTGAGATGGGATGCGATCCCTGGGATGGGATCCCTGGGCTGGGATGGGATCCCTGGAATGGGATGGGATCCCTGGAATGGGATGGGATGGGATTCCTGGGATGGGAATGGATGGGATGGGATGGGATTGGATGGGATGGGATCACTGTGATAGGATGGGATCCCTGGGTTGGGATCGAATCCCTGGGATGGCATCCCTGGGATGTGATGGAATCTCTGGGATGGGATCCCTAGGGTGGGATGGGTTGGAATGGGATGGGATCCCTGGGATCGGATGGGATCCCTGGGATGGGATGGGATGGGATCCCTGGGTTGGGATGGGTTCCATGGGATGGGATCCCCGGGATGGGATGGGATGGGATGGGATGGGATGGGATGGGATGGGATGGGATAGGATCTCTGGGATTGAATCCCTGGGATGGGATGGGATCCCTGGGATGTTATGGGATCCGCGGGATGTGATGGGATGGGATTCCTGGGATGGGAATGGGTGGGGTGGGATGGGATGGGATGGGATGGGATGGGATGGGATGGGCTCCCTGGGATGGGATGGGATCCCTGTGATGGGATACCTGGGATGGGATGGAATACCTGGCATGAGATAGCAGGGATGATATGGGATGGGATGGGATGGGATGGGATGGGATGGGATGGGATGGGATGGGATGGGATGGGATCCCTGGGATGGGATACCTGGGATGGGATGGGATGGGATGGGATGGGATGCGATGGGATGGGATGGGATCCCTGGGATGGGATGGGATGGGATGCGATGGGATGGGATGGGATCCCTGGGATGGGATGGGATTCCTGGGATGGTATCCCTGGGATGGGTTAGGATGGGATTGGATGGAATGGGATGGGATCCCTGGGATGGGATGGGATCCCTGGGATGGGATGTGTTCACTGGGATGGGTTGGGATCCCTGGAATGGGATGGGATGGGATTCCTGGGATGGGATGGGATGGGATCCCTGGGATAGTATGGGATTCCTGCGTTGGGATCGAATCCCTGGGATGGCATCAGTGAGATGGGATGAGATCTCTAACATGGGATCCCTGGGATGGGATGTGATCCCTGGGATGAGAAGGGATGGGATGGAATGGGATGGGATCCCTGGGATGGGATGGGATGGGATCCCTGGGATGTTATCCCTGGGATGGGATTGGATCCCTGGGATGGGATGGGATGGGATGGGATGGGATGGGATGGGATGGGATGGGATGGGATGGGATGGAATGGGATGGGATGGCATGGGATGGGATTCCTGGAATGGGATGGGATCCCTGGAATGGGATGGGATGGGATTCCTGGGATGGAAATGGATGGGATGGGATGGGATTGGATGGGATGGGATCACTGGGATGGGATGGGATCCCTGTGATGGGATGGGATGGGATCCCTGGGATGGGATTTGTTGGGATGGCATCCCTGGGATGGGATGGAATACCTGGGATGAGATCGCTGGGATGGGATGGGATGGGATGGGATCCCTGGGCTGGGATGGGATCGGATGGTATCCCTGGGATGGGATACATGGGATGGGATCGGATGTGATTGCATGGGATGGGATTGGATGGGATGGGATGGGCTAGAATGGGTTGGGATGGGATGGGATCAATGGGATGGGAGCGGAGGGGATGGGATGGGATGGGTTGGGATCCCTGGGATGGGATCCCTTGGATGGGATGTGATCCCTGGGATGGGATCCCTGGGATGGGATGGGATGGGATCGATGGGATGGGATGGGATGGGTTGGGATGGGTTGGGATGGGATAGGATCGCTGGGATTGGATCCCTGGGATGAGATGGGAACCCTGTGATGGGATCCCTGGGATGGGATGGGATGGGATCGGATGGGATGGGATTGGATTGGATTGGATGGCATGGGTTGGGATGGGATTCGATGGGATGGGATGGGATCCACGGGATGGGATCGGATGGGATGGGATGGGATCCCTGGGATGGAATCCCTGGGATAGGATGGGATCCCTGGGTTGGGATCGAATCCCTGGGATGTTATCCCTTGGATGGGATTGGATCCCTTGGATGGGATGGGATGGGATGGGATGGAATGGGATGGGATGTGATGGCATGGGATGGGATCCCTGGAATGGGATGGGATCCCTGGAATGGGATGGGATGGGATTCCTGGGATGGGAATGGATGGGATGGGATGGGATTGGATGGGATGGCATGGGTTGGGATGGGATTCGATGGGATGGGATGGGATGGGATCCCTGGGATGGGATCGGATGGGATGGGATGGGATCCCTGGGATGGAATCCCTGGGATAGGATGGGATGGGTTGGAATGGGATTGGATCCCTGGCATGGGATGGGATCCCTGGGATGGGATGGGATGGGATCCCTGGGTTGGGATGGGTTCCATGGGATGGGATCCCTGGGATGGGATGGGATGGGATGGGATGGGATGGGATAGGATCTCTGGGCTGGGATGGGATCGGATGGTATCCCTGGGATGGGATACATGGGATGGGATCGGATGTGATTGCATGGGATGGGATTGGATGGGATGGGATGGGCTAGAATGGGTTGGGATGGGATGGGATCAATGGGATGGGAGCGGAGGGGATGGGATGGGATGGGATGGGATGGGATGTGATGGCATGGGATGGGATCCCTGGAATGGGATGGGATCCCTGGAATGGGATGGGATGGGATTCCCGGGATGGGAATGGATGGGATGGGATGGGATTGGATGGGATGGCATGGGTTGGGATGGGATTCGATGGGATGGGATGGGATCCCTGGGATGGGATCGGATGGGATGGGATGGGATGGGATCCCTGGGATGGAATCCCTGGGATAGGATGGGATGGGTTGGAATGGGATGGGATCCCTGGGATGGGATGGGATCCCTGGGATGGGATGGGATGGGATCCCTGGGTTGGGATGGGTTCCATGGGATGGGATCCCTGGGATGGGATCCCAGGGATGGGATGGGCTGGGATTCCTGGGATGGGAATGGGTGGGATGGGATGGGACGGGATCCCTGGAATGGGATGGGATCCCTGTGATGGGATGGGATGGTATCCCAGCGATGGGATTGGTTGGGATGGGATCCCTGGGATGGGATGGAATACCTGGCATGAGATAGCAGGGATGATATGGGATGGGATGGGATGGGATGGGATGGGATGGGATGGGATGGGATTGGATCCCTGGGATGGGATGGAATGTGATGGGGTGGGATGGGATGGGATGGGTTGGGATGGGATCCCTGGGATGGGAACAGATCAAGTGGGATCCCTGGGATGGGTTGGGATCCCTGGGATGGGATAGCTGGGATGGGATGGGATGGGATCCCTGGGATGGGATGGGATCCCTGGGATGGGTTGGGATCCCCGGGATGGGATGGCCTCCCTGGGATGGGATCCATGGGATGGGTTACTTGGGATGGGATAGGATCCCTGGGATGGGAGAGGATGGGATGGGATATGTTGGGATGGGATGGGATCCCTGGGATGGGATGGGATCCCTGGGATGGGATACCTGGAATGTGATCCCTCGTATGGGATGGGATCACTGGGATGGGATGGAATCCCTGGGATGGGATCCCTGGGATGGGATGGGATGGGATGGGATCCCTGGGATGTTATGGGATCCGTGGGATGTGATGGGATGGGATTCCTGGATGGGAATCGGTGGGATGGGATGGGATCACTGTGATGGGATGGAATCCCTGGGACGAGATCGCTGGGATGGGATGTGATGGGATGGGATGGGATGGGATGGGATCCCTGCGATGGGATGGGATGGTATGGGATGGGATCCCTGGGATGGGATCAGATGGGATGCCTGGGATGCGATGGGATGGGATCCGTGGGATGGGATGTGATCCCTGGGATGGGATGGGGTGAGATGGGATGGGATGGGATGGGATCCCTGGGATTGGATGGGATGGGATGGGATGGGTTGGGATGGGATGGGATGGGATTGGATGGGATGGGTTGGGATGGTATGGTATCCCTGGGATGGTGTCCCTGGGATGGGATGGGATGGGATGGCATGGGATGGGGTGGGATGGGATGGGATTGGATGGGATGGGGTGGGATGGGATGGGATTGGCTACGCTGGGTTGGGATGGGATGGGATCGATGGGATGGGATGGGATGGAATGGGATCCCTGGGATGTTACGGAATGGGATCCCTGGGATGGGATGGGATACCTGGTATGGGATCCCTAGGATGGGATGGGATGGGATGGGATGCGATGGGATAGGATGGGATGGGATGCGATGGGATAGGATGGGATGGGATGGGGTAGGATGTGATGGGATCCCTGGGATGGGATGGGATCCCTGGGATGGGATCTCTGGGATCGGATGGAATCCATGGGATGGGATGGGTTGGGATGGAATCCCTGGGATGGGGACCAGGGGATGGGATGGGATCCCTGGTATGGGATCCCTGGGATGGGATGGGATGGGATCCCTGGGATGGGATCCCTGGGATGGGATCCCTGGAATGTGATCCCTGAGATGGGATGCGATCCCTGGCATGGGATGGGATTGGATGGGATGGCATGGGTTGGGATGGGTTGGGAACACTGGGATGGGATGTTATGGGATCCCTGGGATGAGATGGGATGGGATGGGATGGGATGGGATCCCTGGGATGGGATACCTGGGATGGGATGGGATGGGATTGGATGGGATGGGATGGGATGGGATCCCTGGGATGGGATGGGATGCGATGGGATGGGATGGGATCCCTGGGATGGAATGGGATTCCTGGGATGGTATCCCTGGGATGGGTTAGGATGGGATTGGATGGAATGGGATGGGATCCCTGGGATGGGATGGGATCCCTGGGATGGGATGTGTTCACTGGGATGGGTTGGGATCCCTGGAATGGGATGGGATGGGATTCCTGGGATGGGATGGGATGGGATCCCTGGGATAGTATGGTATTCCTGCGTTGGGATCGAATCCCTGGGATGGCATCAGTGAGATGGGATGAGATCTCTAACATGGGATCCCTGGGATGGGATGTGATCCCTGGGATGAGAAGGGATGGGATGGAATGGGATGGGATCCCTGGGATGGGATGGGATGGGATCCCTGGGATGGGATCCCTGGATTGTGATAGCTCGTATGGGATGGGATCCCTGGGATGGGATGGGATCGCTGGGATGGGATGGGATGGGATTGGATGGGTTGGGATACCTGGGATGGGCTGGGATGGCATGGGATGGGATGGGATGGTATCCTTGGATGGGATGGAATGGGATCCCTGAGATGGGATGCGATCCCTGGGATGGGATCCCTGGGCTGGGATGGGATCCCTGGAATGGGATGGGATCCCTGGAATGGGATGGGATGGGATTCCTGGGATGGGAATGGATGGGATGGGATGGGATTGGATGGGATGGGATCACTGTGATAGGATGGGATCCCTGGGTTGGGATCGAATCCCTGGGATGGCATCCCTGGGATGGGATGGGATGGGATGGCATGGGATGGGGTGGGATGGGATGGGATTGGATGGGATGGGGTGGGATGGGATGGGATTGGCTACGCTGGGTTGGGATGGGATGGGATCGATGGGATGGGATGGGATGGAATGGGATCCCTGGGATGTTACGGAATGGGATCCCTGGGATGGGATGGGATACCTGGTATGGGATCCCTAGGATGGGATGGGATGGGATGGGATGCGATGGGATAGGATGGGATGGGATGCGATGGGATAGGATGGGATGGGATGGGGTAGGATGTGATGGGATCCCTGGGATGGGATGGGATCCCTGGGATGGGATCTCTGGGATCGGATGGAATCCATGGGATGGGATGGGTTGGGATGGAATCCCTGGGATGGGGACCAGGGGATGGGATGGGATCCCTGGTATGGGATCCCTGGGATGGGATGGGATGGGATGGGATCCCTGGGATGGGATCCCTGGGATGGGATCCCTGGAATGTGATCCCTGAGATGGGATGCGATCCCTGGCATGGGATGGGATTGGATGGGATGGCATGGGTTGGGATGGGTTGGGAACACTGGGATGGGATGTTATGGGATCCCTGGGATGAGATGGGATGGGATGGGATGGGATGGGATCCCTGGGATGGGATACCTGGGATGGGATGGGATGGGATTGGATGGGATGGGATGGGATGGGATCCCTGGGATGGGATGGGATGCGATGGGATGGGATGGGATCCCTGGGATGGAATGGGATTCCTGGGATGGTATCCCTGGGATGGGTTAGGATGGGATTGGATGGAATGGGATGGGATCCCTGGGATGGGATGGGATCCCTGGGATGGGATGTGTTCACTGGGATGGGTTGGGATCCCTGGAATGGGATGGGATGGGATTCCTGGGATGGGATGGGATGGGATCCCTGGGATAGTATGGTATTCCTGCGTTGGGATCGAATCCCTGGGATGGCATCAGTGAGATGGGATGAGATCTCTAACATGGGATCCCTGGGATGGGATGTGATCCCTGGGATGAGAAGGGATGGGATGGAATGGGATGGGATCCCTGGGATGGGATGGGATGGGATCCCTGGGATGGGATCCCTGGATTGTGATAGCTCGTATGGGATGGGATCCCTGGGATGGGATGGGATCGCTGGGATGGGATGGGATGGGATTGGATGGGTTGGGATACCTGGGATGGGCTGGGATGGCATGGGATGGGATGGTATCCTTGGATGGGATGGAATGGGATCCCTGAGATGGGATGCGATCCCTGGGATGGGATCCCTGGGCTGGGATGGGATCCCTGGAATGGGATGGGATCCCTGGAATGGGATGGGATGGGATTCCTGGGATGGGAATGGATGGGATGGGATGGGATTGGATGGGATGGGATCACTGTGATAGGATGGGATCCCTGGGTTGGGATCGAATCCCTGGGATGGCATCCCTGGGATGGGATGGAATCTCTGGGATGGGATCCCTAGGGTGGGATGGGTTGGAATGGGATGGGATCCCTGGGATCGGATGGGATCCCTGGGATGGGATGGGATGGGATCCCTGGGTTGGGATGGGTTCCATGGGATGGGATCCCCGGGATGGGATGGGATGGGATGGGATGGGATGGGATGGGATGGGATGGGATAGGATCCCTGGAATGGGATGGGATCCATGGGATGGGATGGGTTGGGATGGGATTGGATCCCTGGGATGGGATGGGATGGGATCCCTGGGATGGGATGGGATGGGATGGGATCCCTGGGATGGGAACAGATGAAATGGGATCCCTGGGATGGGATGGAATCCCTGGGATGGGATCCATGGGATGGGTTACTTGGGATGGGATAGGATCCCTGGGATGGGAGAGGATGGGATGGGACAGGATGGGTTGGGATGGGATGTGATGGGATGGGATGGGATGTGATTGGATGGGATCCCTGGGATGGGATCTCTGGGATGGGATGGGATCCCTGGGATGGGATCCCTGGGATGGGATCCCTTGGATGGGATGGGATCCATGGGATGAGATGGGATGGGATGGGATGGGATGGGATGGGATGGGATGGGATGGGATGGCATGGGATGGGATGGGATAGGATGGGATGGGATGGGATCCCTGGGATGGGATGGGATCCCTGAAATGGGATGGGATGGGATGGAATGGGGTGGGATGTGATGGGTTGGAATGGGATGGGATCCCTGGGATGGGATGGGATGGAATGGAATCCTTGGGATGGGATGGGATCCGTGGGATGGGATGGGATGGGATGGGATGGGATGGGATGGGATGGGATTGGAAGGGGTGGCATGGGTTGGGATGGGTTGGGAACCCTGGGATGGGATGTTATGGGATCCCTGGGATGAGATGGGATGGGATTGGATCCCTGGGATGGGATGAGATGGGATCCCAGAGATGGGATCCCCGGATTGTGATAGCTCGTATGGGATGGGATCCCTGGGATGCGATGGGATCGCTGGGATGGGATCCCTGGGATGGGATGGGATGGAATGGGATGGGATGGGATGGGATGGGATGGGATGGGTTGGGATGGGATGGGATGGGATGGGTTGGGATGGGATGGGATCCCAGGGATGGGATGGGATGGGATTGGATGGGTTGGGATACCTGGGATGGGCTGGGATGGCATGGGATGTGATGGGATGGTATCCTTGGATGGGATGGAATGGGATCCCTGAGATGGGATGCGATCCCTGGGATGGGATCCCTGGGCTGGGATGGGATCCCTGGAATGGGATGGTATCCCTGGAATGGGCTGGGATGGGATTCTTGGGATGGGAATGGATGGGATGGGATGGGATTGGATGGGATGGGATCACTGGGATAGGATGGGATCCCTGGGTTGGGATCGAATCCCTGGGATGGCATCCCTGGGATGGGATGGAATCTCTGGGATGGGATCCCTGGGGTGGGATGGGTTGGAATGGGATGGGATCCCTGAGATCGGATGGGATCCCTGGGATGGGATGGGATGGGATCCCTGGGTTGGGATGGGTTCCATGGGATGGGATCCCTGGGATGGGATGGGATGGGATGGGATGGGATGGGATGGGATGGGATCCCTGGGATGGGATACCTGGGATGGGATGGGATGGGATTGGATGGGATGGGATGGGATGGGATCCCTGGGATGGGATGGGATGCGATGGGATGGTATCCCTGGGATGGGTTAGGATGGGATTGGATGGGATGGGATGGGATCCCTGGGATGGGATGGGATCCCTGGGATGGGATGTGTTCACTGGGATGGGATGGGATCCCTGGAATGGGATGGGATGGGATTCCTGGGATGGGATGGGATCCCTGTGATAGTATGGTATTCCTGCGTTGGGATCGAATCCCTGGGATGGCATCCGTGAGATGGGATGAGATCTCTAACATGGGATCCCTGGGATGGGATGTGATCCCTGGGATGAGAAGGGATGGGGTGGAATGGGATGGGATCCCTGGGATGGGATGGGATGGGATGGGATCCCTGGGATGTTATCCCTGGGATGGGATTGGATCCCTCGGATGGGATGGGATGGGATGGGATGGGATGGGATGGGATGGGATGGAATGGGATGGGATGGGATGGAATGGGATGGCATGGGATGGCATGGGATGGGATCCCTGGAATTGGATGGGATCCCTGGAATGGGATGGGATGGGATCCCTGGGATGGGATGGCATCCCTGGGATGGGATCCCTGGAATGTGATCCCTGGGATGGGATGGGATCCCTGGGATGGGATGGAATCCCTGGAATGGGCTCCCTGGGATAGGATGGGATCCCTGGGATGGGATCCCTGGGTTGGGATGGGTTCCATGGGATGGGATCCCTGGGATGGGATGGGATCCCTGGGATGGGATGGGATGGGATGGAATGGGATGGGATCGGGTGGGATGGGATTGGTTGGGATGGGATGCGATCCCTGGGATGGTATGGGATGGGATGGGATGGGATGGGATCCCTGGGATGAAATGGGATCCCTGGGATGGGATGGAATCCCTGGGGTGGGATAGCTGGCATGGGATGGGATCCCTGGGATGGGATGGGATGGGATCCCTGGGATGGCTTGGGATCCCTGGGATGGGATGGGATGGGATCCCTGGGATGGGATCCATGGGATGGGTTACTTGGGATGGGATAGGATCCCTGGGATGGGAGAGGATGGGATGGGACGGGATGGGTTGGGATGGGATGGGATCCCTGGGATGGGATGGGATGTGATCCCTGGGATGGGATACCTGGAATGTGATCCCTCGTATGGGATGGGATCCCTGGGATGGGATGGAATCCCTGGGATGGGATCCCTGGGATAGGATGGGATCCCTGTGTTGGGAGCGAATCCCTGGGATGGCATCCCTGGGATGGGATGGAATCTCTGGGATGGGATCCCTGGGATGGGATGGGATGGGTTGGAATGGGATGGCATCACAGGGTTGGGATGGGTTCCATGGGATGGGATCCCTGGGATGGGATGGGATCCCTGGGATGGGATATCTGGGATGGGATGGGATGGGATGGGATGGGATGGGATGGGATGGGATGGGTTGGGATGCGATCGGATGGGGTAGGATGGGATGGGATGGGATGGGCTACAATGGGATGGGATGGGATAGGATGGGATGGGATGGGATGGGATCCCTGGGATGGGATAGGATGGCTGGGATTGGTTCACTGGGATGGGATGGGATCCCTGGTGTGGGATCCCTAGGATGGGATGGGATGGGATGTGATGGGATGGGATGGGATGTGATTGGATGGGATCCCTGGGATGGGATGGGATGGGATCTCTGGGATGGGATGGGATCCCTGGGATGGGATCCCTGGGATGGGATCCCTGGGATGGGATGGGATCCATGGGATGAGATGGGATCCCTGGGATGGAATCCCTGGGATGGGATTGGATCACTGGGATGGGATGGGATACCTGGGATGGGATGGGATGGAATGGGATGGGATGGGATGGGATGGGATGGGGTGGGATGGGATGGGTTGGAATGGGATGGGATCCCTGGGATGCGATGGGATGGAATGGAATCCTTGGGATGGGATGGGATCCCTGGGATGGGGTGGGATGGGATGGGATAGGATGGGGTGGGATGGGATTTGATGGGATGGGATGGGATGGAATGGAATGGGATGGGATGGGATTGGATGGAATGGCATGGGTTGGGATGGGTTGGGAACCCTGGGATGGGATGTTATGGGATCCCTGGGATGAGATGGGATGGGATTGGATCCCTGGGATGGGATGAAATGGGATCCCAGGGATGGGATCCCTGGATTGTGATAGCTCGTATGGGATGGGATCCCTGGGATGGGATGGCATCGCTGGGATGGGATCCCTGGAATGGGATGGGATGGGATGGGATGGGTTGGCATGGGATGGGATGGGATGGGATGGGTTGGGATGGGATGGGATCTCAGGGATGGGATGGGATGGGATGGTGCGGGACGGGATGGGATGGGATCCCTCAGATGGAATGGGATCCCAAGAATGGGATCCCTGGGATGGGATCCCAGGGATGGGATGGGATGGGATTGGATGGGTTGGGATACCTGGGATGGGCTGGGATGGCATGGGATGGGATGGTATCCTTGGATGGGATGGAATGGGATCCCTGAGATGGGATGCGATCCCTGGGATGGGATCCCTGGGCTGGGATGGGATCCCCGGAATGGGATGGGATCCCTGGAATGGGATGGGATGGGATTCCTGGGTTGGGATCGAATCCCTGGGATGGCATCCCTGGGATGGGGTGGAATCTCTGGGATGGGATCCCTGGGGTGGGATGGGTTGGAATGGGATGGGATCCCTGGGATCGGATGGGATCCCTGGGATGGGATGGGAGGGGATCCCTGGGTTGGGATGGGTTCCATGGGATGGGATCCCTGGGATGGGATGGGATGGGATGGGATGGGATAGGATCTCTGGGATTGAATCCCTGGGATGGGATAGGATCTCTGGGATTGAATCCCTGGGATGGGATGGGATCCCTGGGATGTTATGGGATCCGCGGGATGTGATGGGATGGGATTCCTGGGATGGGAATGGGTGGGGTGGGATGGGATGGGATGGGATGGGATTGGATGGGATGGGATGGGATCCCTGGGATGGGATGGAATACCTGGCATGAGATAGCAGGGATGATATGGGATGGGATGGGATGGGATGGGATGGGATCCCTGGGATGGGATACCTGGGATGGGATGGGATGGGATTGGATGGGATGGGATGGGATGGGATCCCTGGGATGGGATGGGATGCGATGGGATGGGATGGGATCCCTGGGATGGAATGGGATTCCTGGGATGGTATCCCTGGGATGGGTTAGGATGGGATTGGATGGAATGGGATGGGATCCCTGGGATGGGATGGGATCCCTGGGATGGGATGTGTTCACTGGGATGGGTTGGGATCCCTGGAATGGGATGGGATGGGATTCCTGGGATGGGATGGGATGGGATCCCTGGGATAGTATGGTATTCCTGCGTTGGGATCGAATCCCTGGGATGGCATCAGTGAGATGGGATGAGATCTCTAACATGGGATCCCTGGGATGGGATGTGATCCCTGGGATGAGAAGGGATGGGATGGAATGGGATGGGATCCCTGGGATGGGATGGGATGGGATCCCTGGGATGGGATCCCTGGATTGTGATAGCTCGTATGGGATGGGATCCCTGGGATGGGATGGGATCGCTGGGATGGGATGGGATGGGATTGGATGGGTTGGGATACCTGGGATGGGCTGGGATGGCATGGGATGGGATGGGATGGTATCCTTGGATGGGATGGAATGGGATCCCTGAGATGGGATGCGATCCCTGGGATGGGATCCCTGGGCTGGGATGGGATCCCTGGAATGGGATGGGATCCCTGGAATGGGATGGGATGGGATTCCTGGGATGGGAATGGATGGGATGGGATGGGATTGGATGGGATGGGATCACTGTGATAGGATGGGATCCCTGGGTTGGGATCGAATCCCTGGGATGGCATCCCTGGGATGGGATGGAATCTCTGGGATGGGATCCCTAGGGTGGGATGGGTTGGAATGGGATGGGATCCCTGGGATCGGATGGGATCCCTGGGATGGGATGGGATGGGATCCCTGGGTTGGGATGGGTTCCATGGGATGGGATCCCCGGGATGGGATGGGATGGGATGGGATGGGATGGGATAGGATCTCTGGGATTGAATCCTTGGGATGGGATGGGATCCCTGGGATGTTATGGGATCCGCGGGATGTGATGGGATGGGATTCCTGGGATGGGAATGGGTGGGGTGGGATGGGATGGGATGGGATGGGATGGGATGGGATCCCTGGGATGGGATGGAATACCTGGCATGAGATAGCAGGGATGATATGGGATGGGATGGTGTGATGGGTTGACTTAGGAAGAGGAGACTCAGGGGAGATTCTTCCTAAGGGAGTTTCCTCTGTGGGGGTTGGGATACCTGCAACAGCCAATTAGAGGGGGTTAGTTCGCTCCGTGAGCACACATTTTGAGGGGGGTGGTCCGGAACTGACTCTCTTTGTCTTCCGGCGGCTGAGCAGGTAACATCAACCCGAGCTTCCCCCTCCCTCATGCGGGGGGGGGGGAGGCTCGGGAGGCCGCTTGGGCCCCGTTTGCCAACGAGGGGGACCCGATGGCCGGGGGAAGAAAAAGTTGTGTGATAAGACCTTCACGGCTTCCTCCTCCACGGGCCTGCGGCTCTGGCGTGGGGGGGAGGCCGTCTCTTGCTGCTGCCGGACGGGCCGGGCCTGCCCGGGTGGCCATGAGCAGTGTGGGGCTGCAGCCCAGCCCCAGAAAGGCTGATTGATACCTCAGCTGCCCCCCCCAGCACGGCCTGAGCCTGGCCCAACTCTTGTAGTTGTGTTAAACTTTAACTCTTTAGTGTTCAGATAAGATTTGCAAAGCCTCCAGCCTTTCCTTTGAATATGAAAGGGAATAAGAAGATTTCTGAAGTCAGTGATGTAAGAGCTACGTTTTTAAGATGGAAGGAGAATGAGAAGATGCTGAAATGGCTGAAAATCTTTTTGTGAAATTGTAGGAATGAACTGATGTACTGAATATTCCTATAAACCATAGAAAGAGACATGGGGGGATGGAAATGTTCCATTTAATAGATGATTTGACTAAAGAGCACCTGTGTTGAGAATTTCTGTCCTGAGAAAAGAAGGGGATTTTGGTTTTCTGAAGATAAAGCCTGAGCAGAGAAAAAAGGACAGAGAGAATCTTTGCCGTTGAACATTTCATTCTTAAAAGTAATACCCCATGGAGCAGACATGGCCCACATCTACAACTTTGGGACGGTTGTAGAGTTGGGAGGAGCGTCACGGTTGCAGGTTCCCGGGCGGATGCAAATCGTGAAAGATAAAACCACAAGAGAACTGTCTTTTTCCTTCTTATGGGAAAAATCTCTACAACTTCAACAAGAAGAGGCTTCTCTCTCCAGAAGTGAACTGAGAAAGACTAAATTGGGCACTGACCGAAGTATTTGTTATATGTTTGTTTTGTTATGAAAATTGGGAGAGGGAGGGAAGGAGTGATCTAAAAAAATCTTATTCTGAATTTTTTTTTTTCCTCCTCTCTTTTTGTTTGTGTCGTTAATAAATTTTCTTTTATACTCTCTCAAGTTTTAGGCCTGCCTTGCTCTTTTGCTCCTGGTTCTGTCTCACAACATGAAAAATAAGTTTATTCAAATTGGTAACTCAAACTCAAGACATTAATTTGGTGCATTGGCCGGGAAAGTCAAAATTAAACCAAGACAGATGGGATGGGATGGGATGGGATCCCTGGGATGGGATACCTGGGATGGGATGGGATGGGATTGGATGGGATGGGATGGGATGGGATCCCTGGGATGGGATGGGATGCGATGGGATGGGATGGGATCCCTGGGATGGAATGGGATTCCTGGGATGGTATCCCTGGGATGGGTTAGGATGGGATTGGATGGAATGGGATGGGATCCCTGGGATGGGATGGGATCCCTGAGATGGGATGTGTTCACTGGGATGGGTTGGGATCCCTGGAATGGGATGGGATGGGATTCCTGGGATGGGATGGGATGGGATCCCTGGGATAGTATGGTATTCCTGCGTTGGGATCGAATCCCTGGGATGGCATCCGTGAGATGGGATGAGATCTCTAACATGGGATCCCTGGGATGGGATGTGATCCCTGGGATGAGAAGGGATGGGATGGAATGGGATGGGATCCCTGGGATGGGATGGGATGGGATCCCTGGGATGGGATCCCTGGATTGTGATAGCTCGTATGGGATGGGATCCCTGGGATGGGATGGGATCGCTGGGATGGGATGGGATGGGATTGGATGGGTTGGGATACCTGGGATGGGCTGGGATGGCATGGGATGGGATGGGATGGTATCCTTGGATGGGATGGAATGGGATCCCTGAGATGGGATGCGATCCCTGGGATGGGATCCCTGGGCTGGGATGGGATCCCTGGAATGGGATGGGATCCCTGGAATGGGATGGGATGGGATTCCTGGGATGGGAATGGATGGGATGGGATGGGATTGGATGGGATGGGATCACTGTGATAGGATGGGATCCCTGGGTTGGGATCGAATCCCTGGGATGGCATCCCTGGGATGTGATGGAATCTCTGGGATGGGATCCCTAGGGTGGGATGGGTTGGAATGGGATGGGATCCCTGGGATCGGATGGGATCCCTGGGATGGGATGGGATGGGATCCCTGGGTTGGGATGGGTTCCATGGGATGGGATCCCCGGGATGGGATGGGATGGGATGGGATGGGATGGGATGGGATGGGATGGGATAGGATCTCTGGGATTGAATCCCTGGGATGGGATGGGATCCCTGGGATGTTATGGGATCCGCGGGATGTGATGGGATGGGATTCCTGGGATGGGAATGGGTGGGGTGGGATGGGATGGGATGGGATGGGATGGGATGGGATGGGCTCCCTGGGATGGGATGGGATCCCTGTGATGGGATACCTGGGATGGGATGGAATACCTGGCATGAGATAGCAGGGATGATATGGGATGGGATGGGATGGGATGGGATGGGATGGGATGGGATGGGATGGGATCCCTGGGATGGGATACCTGGGATGGGATGGGATGGGATGGGATGGGATGCGATGGGATGGGATGGGATCCCTGGGATGGGATGGGATGGGATGCGATGGGATGGGATGGGATCCCTGGGATGGGATGGGATTCCTGGGATGGTATCCCTGGGATGGGTTAGGATGGGATTGGATGGAATGGGATGGGATCCCTGGGATGGGATGGGATCCCTGGGATGGGATGTGTTCACTGGGATGGGTTGGGATCCCTGGAATGGGATGGGATGGGATTCCTGGGATGGGATGGGATGGGATCCCTGGGATAGTATGGGATTCCTGCGTTGGGATCGAATCCCTGGGATGGCATCAGTGAGATGGGATGAGATCTCTAACATGGGATCCCTGGGATGGGATGTGATCCCTGGGATGAGAAGGGATGGGATGGAATGGGATGGGATCCCTGGGATGGGATGGGATGGGATCCCTGGGATGTTATCCCTGGGATGGGATTGGATCCCTGGGATGGGATGGGATGGGATGGGATGGGATGGGATGGGATGGGATGGGATGGGATGGGATGGAATGGGATGGGATGGCATGGGATGGGATTCCTGGAATGGGATGGGATCCCTGGAATGGGATGGGATGGGATTCCTGGGATGGAAATGGATGGGATGGGATGGGATTGGATGGGATGGGATCACTGGGATGGGATGGGATCCCTGTGATGGGATGGGATGGGATCCCTGGGATGGGATTTGTTGGGATGGCATCCCTGGGATGGGATGGAATACCTGGGATGAGATCGCTGGGATGGGATGGGATGGGATGGGATCCCTGGGCTGGGATGGGATCGGATGGTATCCCTGGGATGGGATACATGGGATGGGATCGGATGTGATTGCATGGGATGGGATTGGATGGGATGGGATGGGCTAGAATGGGTTGGGATGGGATGGGATCAATGGGATGGGAGCGGAGGGGATGGGATGGGATGGGTTGGGATCCCTGGGATGGGATCCCTTGGATGGGATGTGATCCCTGGGATGGGATCCCTGGGATGGGATGGGATGGGATCGATGGGATGGGATGGGATGGGTTGGGATGGGTTGGGATGGGATAGGATCGCTGGGATTGGATCCCTGGGATGAGATGGGAACCCTGTGATGGGATCCCTGGGATGGGATGGGATGGGATGGGATGGGATGGGATGGGATGGGATCGGATGGGATGGGATTGGATTGGATTGGATGGCATGGGTTGGGATGGGATTCGATGGGATGGGATGGGATCCACGGGATGGGATCGGATGGGATGGGATGGGATCCCTGGGATGGAATCCCTGGGATAGGATGGGATCCCTGGGTTGGGATCGAATCCCTGGGATGTTATCCCTTGGATGGGATTGGATCCCTTGGATGGGATGGGATGGGATGGGATGGAATGGGATGGGATGTGATGGCATGGGATGGGATCCCTGGAATGGGATGGGATCCCTGGAATGGGATGGGATGGGATTCCTGGGATGGGAATGGATGGGATGGGATGGGATTGGATGGGATGGCATGGGTTGGGATGGGATTCGATGGGATGGGATGGGATGGGATCCCTGGGATGGGATCGGATGGGATGGGATGGGATCCCTGGGATGGAATCCCTGGGATAGGATGGGATGGGTTGGAATGGGATTGGATCCCTGGCATGGGATGGGATCCCTGGGATGGGATGGGATGGGATCCCTGGGTTGGGATGGGTTCCATGGGATGGGATCCCTGGGATGGGATGGGATGGGATGGGATGGGATGGGATAGGATCTCTGGGCTGGGATGGGATCGGATGGTATCCCTGGGATGGGATACATGGGATGGGATCGGATGTGATTGCATGGGATGGGATTGGATGGGATGGGATGGGCTAGAATGGGTTGGGATGGGATGGGATCAATGGGATGGGAGCGGAGGGGATGGGATGGGATGGGATGGGATGGGATGTGATGGCATGGGATGGGATCCCTGGAATGGGATGGGATCCCTGGAATGGGATGGGATGGGATTCCCGGGATGGGAATGGATGGGATGGGATGGGATTGGATGGGATGGCATGGGTTGGGATGGGATTCGATGGGATGGGATGGGATCCCTGGGATGGGATCGGATGGGATGGGATGGGATGGGATCCCTGGGATGGAATCCCTGGGATAGGATGGGATGGGTTGGAATGGGATGGGATCCCTGGGATGGGATGGGATCCCTGGGATGGGATGGGATGGGATCCCTGGAATGGGATGGGATCCCTGGAATGGGATGGGATGGGATTCCTGGGATGGGAATGGATGGGATGGGATGGGATTGGATGGGATGGCATGGGTTGGGATGGGATTCGATGGGATGGGATGGGATGGGATCCCTGGGATGGGATCGGATGGGATGGGATGGGATCCCTGGGATGGAATCCCTGGGATAGGATGGGATGGGTTGGAATGGGATTGGATCCCTGGCATGGGATGGGATCCCTGGGATGGGATGGGATGGGATCCCTGGGTTGGGATGGGTTCCATGGGATGGGATCCCTGGGATGGGATGGGATGGGATGGGATGGGATGGGATAGGATCTCTGGGCTGGGATGGGATCGGATGGTATCCCTGGGATGGGATACATGGGATGGGATCGGATGTGATTGCATGGGATGGGATTGGATGGGATGGGATGGGCTAGAATGGGTTGGGATGGGATGGGATCAATGGGATGGGAGCGGAGGGGATGGGATGGGATGGGATGGGATGGGATGTGATGGCATGGGATGGGATCCCTGGAATGGGATGGGATCCCTGGAATGGGATGGGATGGGATTCCCGGGATGGGAATGGATGGGATGGGATGGGATTGGATGGGATGGCATGGGTTGGGATGGGATTCGATGGGATGGGATGGGATCCCTGGGATGGGATCGGATGGGATGGGATGGGATGGGATCCCTGGGATGGAATCCCTGGGATAGGATGGGATGGGTTGGAATGGGATGGGATCCCTGGGATGGGATGGGATCCCTGGGATGGGATGGGATGGGATCCCTGGGTTGGGATGGGTTCCATGGGATGGGATCCCTGGGATGGGATCCCAGGGATGGGATGGGCTGGGATTCCTGGGATGGGAATGGGTGGGATGGGATGGGACGGGATCCCTGGAATGGGATGGGATCCCTGTGATGGGATGGGATGGTATCCCAGCGATGGGATTGGTTGGGATGGGATCCCTGGGATGGGATGGAATACCTGGCATGAGATAGCAGGGATGATATGGGATGGGATGGGATGGGATGGGATGGGATGGGATGGGATGGGATGGGATTGGATCCCTGGGATGGGATGGAATGTGATGGGGTGGGATGGGATGGGATGGGTTGGGATGGGATCCCTGGGATGGGAACAGATCAAGTGGGATCCCTGGGATGGGTTGGGATCCCTGGGATGGGATAGCTGGGATGGGATGGGATGGGATCCCTGGGATGGGATGGGATCCCTGGGATGGGTTGGGATCCCCGGGATGGGATGGCCTCCCTGGGATGGGATCCATGGGATGGGTTACTTGGGATGGGATAGGATCCCTGGGATGGGAGAGGATGGGATGGGATATGTTGGGATGGGATGGGATCCCTGGGATGGGATGGGATCCCTGGGATGGGATACCTGGAATGTGATCCCTCGTATGGGATGGGATCACTGGGATGGGATGGAATCCCTGGGATGGGATCCCTGGGATGGGATGGGATGGGATGGGATCCCTGGGATGTTATGGGATCCGTGGGATGTGATGGGATGGGATTCCTGGATGGGAATCGGTGGGATGGGATGGGATCACTGTGATGGGATGGAATCCCTGGGACGAGATCGCTGGGATGGGATGTGATGGGATGGGATGGGATGGGATGGGATCCCTGCGATGGGATGGGATGGTATGGGATGGGATCCCTGGGATGGGATCAGATGGGATGCCTGGGATGCGATGGGATGGGATCCGTGGGATGGGATGTGATCCCTGGGATGGGATGGGGTGAGATGGGATGGGATGGGATGGGATCCCTGGGATTGGATGGGATGGGATGGGATGGGTTGGGATGGGATGGGATGGGATTGGATGGGATGGGTTGGGATGGTATGGTATCCCTGGGATGGTGTCCCTGGGATGGGATGGGATGGGATGGCATGGGATGGGGTGGGATGGGATGGGATTGGATGGGATGGGGTGGGATGGGATGGGATTGGCTACGCTGGGTTGGGATGGGATGGGATCGATGGGATGGGATGGGATGGAATGGGATCCCTGGGATGTTACGGAATGGGATCCCTGGGATGGGATGGGATACCTGGTATGGGATCCCTAGGATGGGATGGGATGGGATGGGATGCGATGGGATAGGATGGGATGGGATGCGATGGGATAGGATGGGATGGGATGGGGTAGGATGTGATGGGATCCCTGGGATGGGATGGGATCCCTGGGATGGGATCTCTGGGATCGGATGGAATCCATGGGATGGGATGGGTTGGGATGGAATCCCTGGGATGGGGACCAGGGGATGGGATGGGATCCCTGGTATGGGATCCCTGGGATGGGATGGGATGGGATCCCTGGGATGGGATCCCTGGGATGGGATCCCTGGAATGTGATCCCTGAGATGGGATGCGATCCCTGGCATGGGATGGGATTGGATGGGATGGCATGGGTTGGGATGGGTTGGGAACACTGGGATGGGATGTTATGGGATCCCTGGGATGAGATGGGATGGGATGGGATGGGATGGGATCCCTGGGATGGGATACCTGGGATGGGATGGGATGGGATTGGATGGGATGGGATGGGATGGGATCCCTGGGATGGGATGGGATGCGATGGGATGGGATGGGATCCCTGGGATGGAATGGGATTCCTGGGATGGTATCCCTGGGATGGGTTAGGATGGGATTGGATGGAATGGGATGGGATCCCTGGGATGGGATGGGATCCCTGGGATGGGATGTGTTCACTGGGATGGGTTGGGATCCCTGGAATGGGATGGGATGGGATTCCTGGGATGGGATGGGATGGGATCCCTGGGATAGTATGGTATTCCTGCGTTGGGATCGAATCCCTGGGATGGCATCAGTGAGATGGGATGAGATCTCTAACATGGGATCCCTGGGATGGGATGTGATCCCTGGGATGAGAAGGGATGGGATGGAATGGGATGGGATCCCTGGGATGGGATGGGATGGGATCCCTGGGATGGGATCCCTGGATTGTGATAGCTCGTATGGGATGGGATCCCTGGGATGGGATGGGATCGCTGGGATGGGATGGGATGGGATTGGATGGGTTGGGATACCTGGGATGGGCTGGGATGGCATGGGATGGGATGGGATGGTATCCTTGGATGGGATGGAATGGGATCCCTGAGATGGGATGCGATCCCTGGGATGGGATCCCTGGGCTGGGATGGGATCCCTGGAATGGGATGGGATCCCTGGAATGGGATGGGATGGGATTCCTGGGATGGGAATGGATGGGATGGGATGGGATTGGATGGGATGGGATCACTGTGATAGGATGGGATCCCTGGGTTGGGATCGAATCCCTGGGATGGCATCCCTGGGATGGGATGGGATGGGATGGCATGGGATGGGGTGGGATGGGATGGGATTGGATGGGATGGGGTGGGATGGGATGGGATTGGCTACGCTGGGTTGGGATGGGATGGGATCGATGGGATGGGATGGGATGGAATGGGATCCCTGGGATGTTACGGAATGGGATCCCTGGGATGGGATGGGATACCTGGTATGGGATCCCTAGGATGGGATGGGATGGGATGGGATGCGATGGGATAGGATGGGATGGGATGCGATGGGATAGGATGGGATGGGATGGGGTAGGATGTGATGGGATCCCTGGGATGGGATGGGATCCCTGGGATGGGATCTCTGGGATCGGATGGAATCCATGGGATGGGATGGGTTGGGATGGAATCCCTGGGATGGGGACCAGGGGATGGGATGGGATCCCTGGTATGGGATCCCTGGGATGGGATGGGATGGGATGGGATCCCTGGGATGGGATCCCTGGGATGGGATCCCTGGAATGTGATCCCTGAGATGGGATGCGATCCCTGGCATGGGATGGGATTGGATGGGATGGCATGGGTTGGGATGGGTTGGGAACACTGGGATGGGATGTTATGGGATCCCTGGGATGAGATGGGATGGGATGGGATGGGATGGGATCCCTGGGATGGGATACCTGGGATGGGATGGGATGGGATTGGATGGGATGGGATGGGATGGGATCCCTGGGATGGGATGGGATGCGATGGGATGGGATGGGATCCCTGGGATGGAATGGGATTCCTGGGATGGTATCCCTGGGATGGGTTAGGATGGGATTGGATGGAATGGGATGGGATCCCTGGGATGGGATGGGATCCCTGGGATGGGATGTGTTCACTGGGATGGGTTGGGATCCCTGGAATGGGATGGGATGGGATTCCTGGGATGGGATGGGATGGGATCCCTGGGATAGTATGGTATTCCTGCGTTGGGATCGAATCCCTGGGATGGCATCAGTGAGATGGGATGAGATCTCTAACATGGGATCCCTGGGATGGGATGTGATCCCTGGGATGAGAAGGGATGGGATGGAATGGGATGGGATCCCTGGGATGGGATGGGATGGGATCCCTGGGATGGGATCCCTGGATTGTGATAGCTCGTATGGGATGGGATCCCTGGGATGGGATGGGATCGCTGGGATGGGATGGGATGGGATTGGATGGGTTGGGATACCTGGGATGGGCTGGGATGGCATGGGATGGGATGGGATGGTATCCTTGGATGGGATGGAATGGGATCCCTGAGATGGGATGCGATCCCTGGGATGGGATCCCTGGGCTGGGATGGGATCCCTGGAATGGGATGGGATCCCTGGAATGGGATGGGATGGGATTCCTGGGATGGGAATGGATGGGATGGGATGGGATTGGATGGGATGGGATCACTGTGATAGGATGGGATCCCTGGGTTGGGATCGAATCCCTGGGATGGCATCCCTGGGATGGGATGGAATCTCTGGGATGGGATCCCTAGGGTGGGATGGGTTGGAATGGGATGGGATCCCTGGGATCGGATGGGATCCCTGGGATGGGATGGGATGGGATCCCTGGGTTGGGATGGGTTCCATGGGATGGGATCCCCGGGATGGGATGGGATGGGATGGGATGGGATGGGATGGGATGGGATAGGATCTCTGGGATTGAATCCTTGGGATGGGATGGGATCCCTGGGATGTTATGGGATCCGCGGGATGTGATGGGATGGGATTCCTGGGATGGGAATGGGTGGGGTGGGATGGGATGGGATGGGATGGGATGGGATGGGATGGGATCCCTGGGATGGGATGGAATACCTGGCATGAGATAGCAGGGATGATATGGGATGGGATGGTGTGATGGGTTGACTTAGGAAGAGGAGACTCAGGGGAGATTCTTCCTAAGGGAGTTTCCTCTGTGGGGGTTGGGATACCTGCAACAGCCAATTAGAGGGGGTTAGTTCGCTCCGTGAGCACACATTTTGAGGGGGGTGGTCCGGAACTGACTCTCTTTGTCTTCCGGCGGCTGAGCAGGTAACATCAACCCGAGCTTCCCCCTCCCTCATGCGGGGGGGGGGGAGGCTCGGGAGGCCGCTTGGGCCCCGTTTGCCAACGAGGGGGACCCGATGGCCGGGGGAAGAAAAAGTTGTGTGATAAGACCTTCACGGCTTCCTCCTCCACGGGCCTGCGGCTCTGGCGTGGGGGGGAGGCCGTCTCTTGCTGCTGCCGGACGGGCCGGGCCTGCCCGGGTGGCCATGAGCAGTGTGGGGCTGCAGCCCAGCCCCAGAAAGGCTGATTGATACCTCAGCTGCCCCCCCCAGCACGGCCTGAGCCTGGCCCAACTCTTGTAGTTGTGTTAAACTTTAACTCTTTAGTGTTCAGATAAGATTTGCAAAGCCTCCAGCCTTTCCTTTGAATATGAAAGGGAATAAGAAGATTTCTGAAGTCAGTGATGTAAGAGCTACGTTTTTAAGATGGAAGGAGAATGAGAAGATGCTGAAATGGCTGAAAATCTTTTTGTGAAATTGTAGGAATGAACTGATGTACTGAATATTCCTATAAACCATAGAAAGAGACATGGGGGGATGGAAATGTTCCATTTAATAGATGATTTGACTAAAGAGCACCTGTGTTGAGAATTTCTGTCCTGAGAAAAGAAGGGGATTTTGGTTTTCTGAAGATAAAGCCTGAGCAGAGAAAAAAGGACAGAGAGAATCTTTGCCGTTGAACATTTCATTCTTAAAAGTAATACCCCATGGAGCAGACATGGCCCACATCTACAACTTTGGGACGGTTGTAGAGTTGGGAGGAGCGTCACGGTTGCAGGTTCCCGGGCGGATGCAAATCGTGAAAGATAAAACCACAAGAGAACTGTCTTTTTCCTTCTTATGGGAAAAATCTCTACAACTTCAACAAGAAGAGGCTTCTCTCTCCAGAAGTGAACTGAGAAAGACTAAATTGGGCACTGACCGAAGTATTTGTTATATGTTTGTTTTGTTATGAAAATTGGGAGAGGGAGGGAAGGAGTGATCTAAAAAAATCTTATTCTGAATTTTTTTTTTTCCTCCTCTCTTTTTGTTTGTGTCGTTAATAAATTTTCTTTTATACTCTCTCAAGTTTTAGGCCTGCCTTGCTCTTTTGCTCCTGGTTCTGTCTCACAACATGAAAAATAAGTTTATTCAAATTGGTAACTCAAACTCAAGACATTAATTTGGTGCATTGGCCGGGAAAGTCAAAATTAAACCAAGACAGATGGGATGGGATGGGATGGGATCCCTGGGATGGGATACCTGGGATGGGATGGGATGGGATTGGATGGGATGGGATGGGATGGGATCCCTGGGATGGGATGGGATGCGATGGGATGGGATGGGATCCCTGGGATGGAATGGGATTCCTGGGATGGTATCCCTGGGATGGGTTAGGATGGGATTGGATGGAATGGGATGGGATCCCTGGGATGGGATGGGATCCCTGAGATGGGATGTGTTCACTGGGATGGGTTGGGATCCCTGGAATGGGATGGGATGGGATTCCTGGGATGGGATGGGATGGGATCCCTGGGATAGTATGGTATTCCTGCGTTGGGATCGAATCCCTGGGATGGCATCCGTGAGATGGGATGAGATCTCTAACATGGGATCCCTGGGATGGGATGTGATCCCTGGGATGAGAAGGGATGGGATGGAATGGGATGGGATCCCTGGGATGGGATGGGATGGGATCCCTGGGATAGGATCCCTGGGATGGGAGAGGATGGGATGGGATATGTTGGGATGGGATGGGATCCCTGGGATGGGATGGGATCCCTGGGATGGGATACCTGGAATGTGATCCCTCGTATGGGATGGGATCACTGGGATGGGATGGAATCCCTGGGATGGGATCCCTGGGATGGGATGGGATGGGAAGGGATCCCTGGGATGTTATGGGATCCGTGGGATGTGATGGGATGGGATTCCTGGATGGGAATCGGTGGGATGGGATGGGATCACTGTGATGGGATGGAATCCCTGGGACGAGATCACTGGGATGGGATGTGATGGGATGGGATGGGATGGGATGGGATGGGATCCCTGCGATGGGATGGGATGGTATGGGATGGGATCCCTGGGATGGGATCAGATGGGATGCCTGGGATGCGATGGGATGGGATCCGTGGGATGGGATGTGATCCCTGGGATGGGATGGGGTGAGATGGGATGGGATGGGATGGGATCCCTGGGATTGGATGGGATGGGATGGGATGGGTTGGGATGGGATGGGATGGGATTGGATGGGATGGGTTGGGATGGTATGGTATCCCTGGGATGGTGTCCCTGGGATGGGATGGGATGGGATGGCATGGGATGGGGTGGGATGGGATGGGATTGGATGGGATGGGGTGGGATGGGATGGGATTGGCTACGCTGGGTTGGGATGGGATGGGATCGATGGGATGGGATGGGATGGAATGGGATCCCTGGGATGTTACGGAATGGGATCCCTGGGATGGGATGGGATACCTGGTATGGGATCCCTAGGATGGGATGGGATGGGATGGGATGCGATGGGATAGGATGGGATGGGATGCGATGGGATAGGATGGGATGGGATGGGGTAGGATGTGATGGGATCCCTGGGATGGGATGGGATCCCTGGGATGGGATCTCTGGGATCGGATGGAATCCATGGGATGGGATGGGTTGGGATGGAATCCCTGGGATGGGGACCAGGGGATGGGATGGGATCCCTGGTATGGGATCCCTGGGATGGGATGGGATGGGATGGGATCCCTGGGATGGGATCCCTGGGATGGGATCCCTGGAATGTGATCCCTGAGATGGGATGCGATCCCTGGCATGGGATGGGATTGGATGGGATGGCATGGGTTGGGATGGGTTGGGAACACTGGGATGGGATGTTATGGGATCCCTGGGATGAGATGGGATGGGATGGGATGGGATGGGATCCCTGGGATGGGATACCTGGGATGGGATGGGATGGGATTGGATGGGATGGGATGGGATGGGATCCCTGGGATGGGATGGGATGCGATGGGATGGGATGGGATCCCTGGGATGGAATGGGATTCCTGGGATGGTATCCCTGGGATGGGTTAGGATGGGATTGGATGGAATGGGATGGGATCCCTGGGATGGGATGGGATCCCTGGGATGGGATGTGTTCACTGGGATGGGTTGGGATCCCTGGAATGGGATGGGATGGGATTCCTGGGATGGGATGGGATGGGATCCCTGGGATAGTATGGTATTCCTGCGTTGGGATCGAATCCCTGGGATGGCATCAGTGAGATGGGATGAGATCTCTAACATGGGATCCCTGGGATGGGATGTGATCCCTGGGATGAGAAGGGATGGGATGGAATGGGATGGGATCCCTGGGATGGGATGGGATGGGATCCCTGGGATGGGATCCCTGGATTGTGATAGCTCGTATGGGATGGGATCCCTGGGATGGGATGGGATCGCTGGGATGGGATGGGATGGGATTGGATGGGTTGGGATACCTGGGATGGGCTGGGATGGCATGGGATGGGATGGGATGGTATCCTTGGATGGGATGGAATGGGATCCCTGAGATGGGATGCGATCCCTGGGATGGGATCCCTGGGCTGGGATGGGATCCCTGGAATGGGATGGGATCCCTGGAATGGGATGGGATGGGATTCCTGGGATGGGAATGGATGGGATGGGATGGGATTGGATGGGATGGGATCACTGTGATAGGATGGGATCCCTGGGTTGGGATCGAATCCCTGGGATGGCATCCCTGGGATGGGATGGAATCTCTGGGATGGGATCCCTAGGGTGGGATGGGTTGGAATGGGATGGGATCCCTGGGATCGGATGGGATCCCTGGGATGGGATGGGATGGGATCCCTGGGTTGGGATGGGTTCCATGGGATGGGATCCCCGGGATGGGATGGGATGGGATGGGATGGGATGGGATGGGATAGGATCTCTGGGATTGAATCCTTGGGATGGGATGGGATCCCTGGGATGTTATGGGATCCGCGGGATGTGATGGGATGGGATTCCTGGGATGGGAATGGGTGGGGTGGGATGGGATGGGATGGGATGGGATGGGATGGGATGGGATGGGATGGGATCCCTGGGATGGGATGGAATACCTGGCATGAGATAGCAGGGATGATATGGGATGGGATGGTGTGATGGGTTGACTTAGGAAGAGGAGACTCAGGGGAGATTCTTCCTAAGGGAGTTTCCTCTGTGGGGGTTGGGATACCTGCAACAGCCAATTAGAGGGGGTTAGTTCGCTCCGTGAGCACACATTTTGAGGGGGGTGGTCCGGAACTGACTCTCTTTGTCTTCCGGCGGCTGAGCAGGTAACATCAACCCGAGCTTCCCCCTCCCTCATGCGGGGGGGGGGGAGGCTCGGGAGGCCGCTTGGGCCCCGTTTGCCAACGAGGGGGACCCGATGGCCGGGGGAAGAAAAAGTTGTGTGATAAGACCTTCACGGCTTCCTCCTCCACGGGCCTGCGGCTCTGGCGTGGGGGGGAGGCCGTCTCTTGCTGCTGCCGGACGGGCCGGGCCTGCCCGGGTGGCCATGAGCAGTGTGGGGCTGCAGCCCAGCCCCAGAAAGGCTGATTGATACCTCAGCTGCCCCCCCCAGCACGGCCTGAGCCTGGCCCAACTCTTGTAGTTGTGTTAAACTTTAACTCTTTAGTGTTCAGATAAGATTTGCAAAGCCTCCAGCCTTTCCTTTGAATATGAAAGGGAATAAGAAGATTTCTGAAGTCAGTGATGTAAGAGCTACGTTTTTAAGATGGAAGGAGAATGAGAAGATGCTGAAATGGCTGAAAATCTTTTTGTGAAATTGTAGGAATGAACTGATGTACTGAATATTCCTATAAACCATAGAAAGAGACATGGGGGGATGGAAATGTTCCATTTAATAGATGATTTGACTAAAGAGCACCTGTGTTGAGAATTTCTGTCCTGAGAAAAGAAGGGGATTTTGGTTTTCTGAAGATAAAGCCTGAGCAGAGAAAAAAGGACAGAGAGAATCTTTGCCGTTGAACATTTCATTCTTAAAAGTAATACCCCATGGAGCAGACATGGCCCACATCTACAACTTTGGGACGGTTGTAGAGTTGGGAGGAGCGTCACGGTTGCAGGTTCCCGGGCGGATGCAAATCGTGAAAGATAAAACCACAAGAGAACTGTCTTTTTCCTTCTTATGGGAAAAATCTCTACAACTTCAACAAGAAGAGGCTTCTCTCTCCAGAAGTGAACTGAGAAAGACTAAATTGGGCACTGACCGAAGTATTTGTTATATGTTTGTTTTGTTATGAAAATTGGGAGAGGGAGGGAAGGAGTGATCTAAAAAAATCTTATTCTGAATTTTTTTTTTTCCTCCTCTCTTTTTGTTTGTGTCGTTAATAAATTTTCTTTTATACTCTCTCAAGTTTTAGGCCTGCCTTGCTCTTTTGCTCCTGGTTCTGTCTCACAACATGAAAAATAAGTTTATTCAAATTGGTAACTCAAACTCAAGACATTAATTTGGTGCATTGGCCGGGAAAGTCAAAATTAAACCAAGACAGATGGGATGGGATGGGATGGGATCCCTGGGATGGGATACCTGGGATGGGATGGGATGGGATTGGATGGGATGGGATGGGATGGGATCCCTGGGATGGGATGGGATGCGATGGGATGGGATGGGATCCCTGGGATGGAATGGGATTCCTGGGATGGTATCCCTGGGATGGGTTAGGATGGGATTGGATGGAATGGGATGGGATCCCTGGGATGGGATGGGATCCCTGAGATGGGATGTGTTCACTGGGATGGGTTGGGATCCCTGGAATGGGATGGGATGGGATTCCTGGGATGGGATGGGATGGGATCCCTGGGATAGTATGGTATTCCTGCGTTGGGATCGAATCCCTGGGATGGCATCCGTGAGATGGGATGAGATCTCTAACATGGGATCCCTGGGATGGGATGTGATCCCTGGGATGAGAAGGGATGGGATGGAATGGGATGGGATCCCTGGGATGGGATGGGATGGGATCCCTGGGATGGGATCCCTGGATTGTGATAGCTCGTATGGGATGGGATCCCTGGGATGGGATGGGATCGCTGGGATGGGATGGGATGGGATTGGATGGGTTGGGATACCTGGGATGGGCTGGGATGGCATGGGATGGGATGGGATGGTATCCTTGGATGGGATGGAATGGGATCCCTGAGATGGGATGCGATCCCTGGGATGGGATCCCTGGGCTGGGATGGGATCCCTGGAATGGGATGGGATCCCTGGAATGGGATGGGATGGGATTCCTGGGATGGGAATGGATGGGATGGGATGGGATTGGATGGGATGGGATCACTGTGATAGGATGGGATCCCTGGGTTGGGATCGAATCCCTGGGATGGCATCCCTGGGATGTGATGGAATCTCTGGGATGGGATCCCTAGGGTGGGATGGGTTGGAATGGGATGGGATCCCTGGGATCGGATGGGATCCCTGGGATGGGATGGGATGGGATCCCTGGGTTGGGATGGGTTCCATGGGATGGGATCCCCGGGATGGGATGGGATGGGATGGGATGGGATGGGATGGGATGGGATAGGATCTCTGGGATTGAATCCCTGGGATGGGATGGGATCCCTGGGATGTTATGGGATCCGCGGGATGTGATGGGATGGGATTCCTGGGATGGGAATGGGTGGGGTGGGATGGGATGGGATGGGATGGGATGGGATGGGATGGGCTCCCTGGGATGGGATGGGATCCCTGTGATGGGATACCTGGGATGGGATGGAATACCTGGCATGAGATAGCAGGGATGATATGGGATGGGATGGGATGGGATGGGATGGGATGGGATGGGATGGGATGGGATGGGATCCCTGGGATGGGATACCTGGGATGGGATGGGATGGGATGGGATGGGATGCGATGGGATGGGATGGGATCCCTGGGATGGGATGGGATGGGATGCGATGGGATGGGATGGGATCCCTGGGATGGGATGGGATTCCTGGGATGGTATCCCTGGGATGGGTTAGGATGGGATTGGATGGAATGGGATGGGATCCCTGGGATGGGATGGGATCCCTGGGATGGGATGTGTTCACTGGGATGGGTTGGGATCCCTGGAATGGGATGGGATGGGATTCCTGGGATGGGATGGGATGGGATCCCTGGGATAGTATGGGATTCCTGCGTTGGGATCGAATCCCTGGGATGGCATCAGTGAGATGGGATGAGATCTCTAACATGGGATCCCTGGGATGGGATGTGATCCCTGGGATGAGAAGGGATGGGATGGAATGGGATGGGATCCCTGGGATGGGATGGGATGGGATCCCTGGGATGTTATCCCTGGGATGGGATTGGATCCCTGGGATGGGATGGGATGGGATGGGATGGGATGGGATGGGATGGGATGGGATGGGATGGGATGGGATGGGATGGGATGGGATGGGATGGAATGGGATGGGATGGCATGGGATGGGATTCCTGGAATGGGATGGGATCCCTGGAATGGGATGGGATGGGATTCCTGGGATGGAAATGGATGGGATGGGATGGGATTGGATGGGATGGGATCACTGGGATGGGATGGGATCCCTGTGATGGGATGGGATGGGATCCCTGGGATGGGATTTGTTGGGATGGCATCCCTGGGATGGGATGGAATACCTGGGATGAGATCGCTGGGATGGGATGGGATGGGATGGGATCCCTGGGCTGGGATGGGATCGGATGGTATCCCTGGGATGGGATACATGGGATGGGATCGGATGTGATTGCATGGGATGGGATTGGATGGGATGGGATGGGCTAGAATGGGTTGGGATGGGATGGGATCAATGGGATGGGAGCGGAGGGGATGGGATGGGATGGGTTGGGATCCCTGGGATGGGATCCCTTGGATGGGATGTGATCCCTGGGATGGGATCCCTGGGATGGGATGGGATGGGATCGATGGGATGGGATGGGATGGGTTGGGATGGGTTGGGATGGGATAGGATCGCTGGGATTGGATCCCTGGGATGAGATGGGAACCCTGTGATGGGATCCCTGGGATGGGATGGGATGGGATGGGATGGGATGGGATGGGATGGGATGGGATGGGATGGGATCGGATGGGATGGGATTGGATTGGATTGGATCGCATGGGTTGGGATGGGATTCGATGGGATGGGATGGGATCCACGGGATGGGATCGGATGGGATGGGATGGGATCCCTGGGATGGAATCCCTGGGATAGGATGGGATCCCTGGGTTGGGATCGAATCCCTGGGATGTTATCCCTTGGATGGGATTGGATCCCTTGGATGGGATGGGATGGGATGGGATGGAATGGGATGGGATGTGATGGCATGGGATGGGATCCCTGGAATGGGATGGGATCCCTGGAATGGGATGGGATGGGATTCCTGGGATGGGAATGGATGGGATGGGATGGGATTGGATGGGATGGCATGGGTTGGGATGGGATTCGATGGGATGGGATGGGATGGGATCCCTGGGATGGGATCGGATGGGATGGGATGGGATCCCTGGGATGGAATCCCTGGGATAGGATGGGATGGGTTGGAATGGGATTGGATCCCTGGCATGGGATGGGATCCCTGGGATGGGATGGGATGGGATCCCTGGGTTGGGATGGGTTCCATGGGATGGGATCCCTGGGATGGGATGGGATGGGATGGGATGGGATAGGATCTCTGGGCTGGGATGGGATCGGATGGTATCCCTGGGATGGGATACATGGGATGGGATCGGATGTGATTGCATGGGATGGGATTGGATGGGATGGGATGGGCTAGAATGGGTTGGGATGGGATGGGATCAATGGGATGGGAGCGGAGGGGATGGGATGGGATGGGATGGGATGGGATGTGATGGCATGGGATGGGATCCCTGGAATGGGATGGGATCCCTGGAATGGGATGGGATGGGATTCCCGGGATGGGAATGGATGGGATGGGATGGGATTGGATGGGATGGCATGGGTTGGGATGGGATTCGATGGGATGGGATGGGATCCCTGGGATGGGATCGGATGGGATGGGATGGGATGGGATCCCTGGGATGGAATCCCTGGGATAGGATGGGATGGGTTGGAATGGGATGGGATCCCTGGGATGGGATGGGATCCCTGGGATGGGATGGGATGGGATCCCTGGGTTGGGATGGGTTCCATGGGATGGGATCCCTGGGATGGGATCCCAGGGATGGGATGGGCTGGGATTCCTGGGATGGGAATGGGTGGGATGGGATGGGACGGGATCCCTGGAATGGGATGGGATCCCTGTGATGGGATGGGATGGTATCCCAGCGATGGGATTGGTTGGGATGGGATCCCTGGGATGGGATGGAATACCTGGCATGAGATAGCAGGGATGATATGGGATGGGATGGGATGTGATGGGATGGGATGGGATGGGATGGGATGGGATTGGATCCCTGGGATGGGATGGAATGTGATGGGGTGGGATGGGATGGGATGGGATGGGTTGGGATGGGATCCCTGGGATGGGAACAGATCAAGTGGGATCCCTGGGATGGGTTGGAATCCCTGGGATGGGATAGCTGGGATGGGATGGGATGGGATCCCTGGGATGGGATGGGATCCCTGGGATGGGTTGGGATCCCCGGGATGGGATGGCCTCCCTGGGATGGGATCCATGGGATGGGTTACTTGGGATGGGATAGGATCCCTGGGATGGGAGAGGATGGGATGGGATATGTTGGGATGGGATGGGATCCCTGGGATGGGATGGGATCCCTGGGATGGGATACCTGGAATGTGATCCCTCGTATGGGATGGGATCACTGGGATGGGATGGAATCCCTGGGATGGGATCCCTGGGATGGGATGGGATGGGATGGGATCCCTGGGATGTTATGGGATCCGTGGGATGTGATGGGATGGGATTCCTGGATGGGAATCGGTGGGATGGGATGGGATCACTGTGATGGGATGGAATCCCTGGGACGAGATCGCTGGGATGGGATGTGATGGGATGGGATGGGATGGGATGGGATCCCTGCGATGGGATGGGATGGTATGGGATGGGATCCCTGGGATGGGATCAGATGGGATGCCTGGGATGCGATGGGATGGGATCCGTGGGATGGGATGTGATCCCTGGGATGGGATGGGGTGAGATGGGATGGGATGGGATGGGATCCCTGGGATTGGATGGGATGGGATGGGATGGGTTGGGATGGGATGGGATGGGATTGGTTGGGATGGGTTGGGATGGTATGGTATCCCTGGGATGGTGTCCCTGGGATGGGATGGGATGGGATGGCATGGGATGGGGTGGGATGGGATGGGATTGGATGGGATGGGGTGGGATGGGATGGGATTGGCTACGCTGGGTTGGGATGGGATGGGATCGATGGGATGGGATGGGATGGAATGGGATCCCTGGGATGTTACGGAATGGGATCCCTGGGATGGGATGGGATACCTGGTATGGGATCCCTAGGATGGGATGGGATGGGATGGGATGCGATGGGATAGGATGGGATGGGATGCGATGGGATAGGATGGGATGGGATGGGGTAGGATGTGATGGGATCCCTGGGATGGGATGGGATCCCTGGGATGGGATCTCTGGGATCGGATGGAATCCATGGGATGGGATGGGTTGGGATGGAATCCCTGGGATGGGGACCAGGGGATGGGATGGGATCCCTGGTATGGGATCCCTGGGATGGGATGGGATGGGATGGGATCCCTGGGATGGGATCCCTGGGATGGGATCCCTGGAATGTGATCCCTGAGATGGGATGCGATCCCTGGCATGGGATGGGATTGGATGGGATGGCATGGGTTGGGATGGGTTGGGAACACTGGGATGGGATGTTATGGGATCCCTGGGATGAGATGGGATGGGATTGGATCCCTGGGATGGGATGAGATGGGATCCCAGGGATGGGATCCCTGGATTGTGATAGCTCGTATGGGATGGGATCCCTGGGATGGGATGGGATGGGATCCCTGGGATGGGATGGGATGGGATTGGATGGGTTGGGATACCTGGGATGGGCTGGGATGGCATGGGATGGAATGGGATGGTATCCTTGGATGGGATGGAATGGGATCCCTGAGATGGGATGCGATCCCTGGGATGGGATCCCTGGGCTGGGATGGGATCCCTGGAATGGGATGGGATCCCTGGAATGGGATGGGATGGGATTCCTGGGATGGGAATGGATGGGATGGGATGGGATTGGATGGGATGGGATCACTGTGATAGGATGGGATCCCTGGGTTGGGATCGAATCCCTGGGATGGCATCCCTGGGATGGGATGGAATCTCTGGGATGGGATCCCTGGGGTGGGATGGGTTGGAATGGGATGGGATCCCTGGGATCGGATGGGATCCCTGGGATGGGATGGGATGGGATCCCTGGGTTGGGATGGGTTCCATGGGATGGGATCCCCGGGATGGGATGGGATGGGATGGGATGGGATGGGATAGGATCTCTGGGATTGAATCCCTGGGATGGGATGGGATCCCTGGGATGTTATGGGATCCGCGGGATGCGATGGGATGGGATTCCTGGGATGGGAATGGGTGGGGTGGGATGGGATGGGATGGGATGGGATGGGATGGGATGGGATGGGATGGGATCCCTGGGATGGGATGGGATCCCTGTGATGGGAAGGGATGGTATCCCTGCGATGGGATCGGTTGGGATGGGATCCCTGGGATGGGATGGAATACCTGGCATGAGATAGCAGGGATGATATGGGATGGGATGGGATGGGATGGGATGGGATGGGATGGGATGGGATGGGATCCCTGGGATGGGATACCTGGGATGGGATGGGATGGGATTGGATGGGATGGGATGGGATCCCTGGGATGGGATGGGATGCGATGGGATGGGATGGGATCCCTGGGATGGGATGGGATTCCTGGGATGGTATCCCTGGGATGAATTAGGATGGGATTGGATGGAATGGGATGGGATCCCTGGGATGGGATGGGATCCCTGGGATGGGATGTGTTCACTGGGATGGGTTGGGATCCCTGGAATGGGATGGGATGGGATTCCTGGGATGGGATGGGATGGGATCCCTGGGATAGTATGGGATTCCTGCGTTGGGATCGAATCCCTTGGATGGCATCAGTGAGATGGGATGAGATCCCTAACATGGGATCCCTGGGATGGGATGTGATCCCTGGGATGAGAAGGGATGGGATGGAATGGGATGGGATCCCTGGGATGGGATGGGATGGGATGGGATCCCTGGGATGGAATCCCTGGGATAGGATGGGATCCCTGGGTTGGGATCGAATCCCTGGGATGTTATCCCTTGGATGGGATTGGATCCCTTGGATGGGATGGGATGGGATGGGATGGGATGGGATGGAATGGGATGGGATGTGATGGCATGGGATGGGATCCCTGGAATGGGATGGGATCCCTGGAATGGGATGGGATGGGATGGGATTCCTGGGATGGGAATGGATGGGATGGGATGGGATTGGATGGGATGGCATGGGTTGGGATGGGATTCGATGGGATGGGATGGGATGGGATCCCTGGGATGGGATCGGATGGGATGGGATGGGATCCCTGGGATGGAATCCCTGGGATAGGATGGGATGGGTTGGAATGGGATGGGATCCCTGGCATGGGATGGGATCCCTGGGATGGGATGGGATGGGATCCCTGGGTTGGGATGGGTTCCATGGGATGGGATCCCTGGGATGGGATGGGATGGGATGGGATGGGATGGGATGGGATGGGATGGGATGGGATAGGATCTCTGGGCTGGGATGGGATCGGATGTGATTGCATGGGATCGGATTGGATGGGATGGGATGGGATCCCTGGGATGGAATCCCTGGGATAGGATGGGATGGGTTGGAATGGGATGGGATCCCTGGGATGGGATGGGATCCCTGGGATGGGATGGGATGGGATCCCTGGGTTGGGATGGGTTCCATGGGATGGGATCCCTGGGATGGGATGGGATGGGATGGGATGGGATAGGATCTCTGGGATTGGATCCCTGGGATGAGATGGGATCCCTGGGATGGGATCCCAGGGATGGGATGGGGTGGGATTCCTGGGATGGGAATGGGTGGGATGGGATGGGACGGGATCCCTGGAATGGGATGGGCTCCCTGTGATGGGATGGGATGGTATCCCAGCGATGGGATTGGTTGGGATGGGATCCCTGGGATGGGATGGAATACCTGGCATGAGATAGCAGGGATGATATGGGATGGGATGGGATGGGATGGGATGGGATGGGATGGGATGGGATGGGATTGGATCCCTGGGATGGGATGGAATGTGATGGGGTGGGATGGGATGGGATGGGTTGGGATGGGATGGGATCCCTTGGATGGGATGGGATGGGATGGGATGGGATCCCTGGGATGGGAACAGATCAAGTGGGATCCCTGGGATGGGATGGAATCCCTGGGATGGGATAGCTGGGATGGGATGGGATGGGATCCCTGGGATGGGAACAGATCAAGTGGGATCCCTGGGATGGGATGGAATCCCTGGGATGGGATAGCTGGGATGGGATGGGATGGGATCCCTGGGATGGGTTGGGATCCCCGGGATGGGATGGCCTCCCTGGGATGGGATCCATGGGATGGGTTACTTGGGATGGGATAGGATCCCTGGGATGGGAGAGGATGGGATGGGATATGTTGGGATGGGATGGGATCCCTGGGATGGGATCCCTGGGATGGGATACCTGGAATGTGATCCCTCGTATGGGATGGGATCACTGGGATGGGATGGAATCCCTGGGATAGTATGGGATTCCTGCGTTGGGATCGAATCCCTGGGATGGCATCAGTGAGATGGGATGAGATCTCTAACATGGGATCCCTGGGATGGGATGTGATCCCTGGGATGAGAAGGGATGGGATGGAATGGGATGGGATCCCTGGGATGGGATGGGATGGGATCCCTGGGATGTTATCCCTGGGATGGGATTGGATCCCTGGGATGGGATGGGATGGGATGGGATGGGATGGGATGGGATGGGATGGGATGGGATGGGATGGGATGGGATGGGATGGAATGGGATGGGATGGCATGGGATGGGATTCCTGGAATGGGATGGGATCCCTGGAATGGGATGGGATGGGATTCCTGGGATGGAAATGGATGGGATGGGATGGGATTGGATGGGATGGGATCACTGGGATGGGATGGGATCCCTGTGATGGGATGGGATGGGATCCCTGGGATGGGATTTGTTGGGATGGCATCCCTGGGATGGGATGGAATACCTGGGATGAGATCGCTGGGATGGGATGGGATGGGATGGGATCCCTGGGCTGGGATGGGATCGGATGGTATCCCTGGGATGGGATACATGGGATGGGATCGGATGTGATTGCATGGGATGGGATTGGATGGGATGGGATGGGCTAGAATGGGTTGGGATGGGATGGGATCAATGGGATGGGAGCGGAGGGGATGGGATGGGATGGGTTGGGATCCCTGGGATGGGATCCCTTGGATGGGATGTGTTCCCTGGGATGGGATCCCTGGGATGGGATGGGATGGGATCGATGGGATGGGATGGGATCCCTGGGATGGGATCGGATGGGATAGGATCGCTGGGATTGGATCCCTGGGATGAGATGGGAACCCTGTGATGGGATCCCTGGGATGGGATGGGATGGGATGGGATGGGATGGGATGGGATGGGATGGGATGGGATGGGATGGGATGGGATGGGATCGGATGGGATGGGATTGGATTGGATTGGATGGCATGGGTTGGGATGGGATTCGATGGGATGGGATGGGATCCACGGGATGGGATCGGATGGGATGGGATGGGATCCCTGGGATGGAATCCCTGGGATAGGATGGGATCCCTGGGTTGGGATCGAATCCCTGGGATGTTATCCCTTGGATGGGATTGGATCCCTTGGATGGGATGGGATGGGATGGGATGGAATGGGATGGGATGTGATGGCATGGGATGGGATCCCTGGAATGGGATGGGATCCCTGGAATGGGATGGGATGGGATTCCTGGGATGGGAATGGATGGGATGGGATGGGATTGGATGGGATGGCATGGGTTGGGATGGGATTCGATGGGATGGGATGGGATGGGATCCCTGGGATGGGATCGGATGGGATGGGATGGGATCCCTGGGATGGAATCCCTGGGATAGGATGGGATGGGTTGGAATGGGATTGGATCCCTGGCATGGGATGGGATCCCTGGGATGGGATGGGATCCCTGGGTTGGGATGGGTTCCATGGGATGGGATCCCTGGGATGGGATGGGATGGGATGGGATGGGATGGGATGGGATAGGATCTCTGGGCTGGGATGGGATCGGATGGTATCCCTGGGATGGGATACATGGGATGGGATCGGATGTGATTGCATGGGATGGGATTGGATGGGATGGGATGGGCTAGAATGGGTTGGGATGGGATGGGATCAATGGGATGGGAGCGGAGGGGATGGGATGGGATGGGATGGGATGGGATGTGATGGCATGGGATGGGATCCCTGGAATGGGATGGGATCCCTGGAATGGGATGGGATGGGATTCCCGGGATGGGAATGGATGGGATGGGATGGGATTGGATGGGATGGCATGGGTTGGGATGGGATTCGATGGGATGGGATGGGATCCCTGGGATGGGATCGGATGGGATGGGATGGGATGGGATCCCTGGGATGGAATCCCTGGGATAGGATGGGATGGGTTGGAATGGGATGGGATCCCTGGGATGGGATGGGATCCCTGGGATGGGATGGGATGGGATCCCTGGGTTGGGATGGGTTCCATGGGATGGGATCCCTGGGATGGGATCCCAGGGATGGGATGGGCTGGGATTCCTGGGATGGGAATGGGTGGGATGGGATGGGACGGGATCCCTGGAATGGGATGGGATCCCTGTGATGGGATGGGATGGTATCCCAGCGATGGGATTGGTTGGGATGGGATCCCTGGGATGGGATGGAATACCTGGCATGAGATAGCAGGGATGATATGGGATGGGATGGGATGGGATGGGATGGGATGGGATGGGATGGGATGGGATGGGATTGGATCCCTGGGATGGGATGGAATGTGATGGGGTGGGATGGGATGGGATGGGTTGGGATGGGATCCCTGGGATGGGAACAGATCAAGTGGGATCCCTGGGATGGGTTGGAATCCCTGGGATGGGATAGCTGGGATGGGATGGGATGGGATCCCTGGGATGGGATGGGATCCCTGGGATGGGTTGGGATCCCCGGGATGGGATGGCCTCCCTGGGATGGGATCCATGGGATGGGTTACTTGGGATGGGATAGGATCCCTGGGATGGGAGAGGATGGGATGGGATATGTTGGGATGGGATGGGATCCCTGGGATGGGATGGGATCCCTGGGATGGGATACCTGGAATGTGATCCCTCGTATGGGATGGGATCACTGGGATGGGATGGAATCCCTGGGATGGGATCCCTGGGATGGGATGGGATGGGATGGGATCCCTGGGATGTTATGGGATCCGTGGGATGTGATGGGATGGGATTCCTGGATGGGAATCGGTGGGATGGGATGGGATCACTGTGATGGGATGGAATCCCTGGGACGAGATCGCTGGGATGGGATGTGATGGGATGGGATGGGATGGGATCCCTGCGATGGGATGGGATGGTATGGGATGGGATCCCTGGGATGGGATCAGATGGGATGCCTGGGATGCGATGGGATGGGATCCGTGGGATGGGATGTGATCCCTGGGATGGGATGGGGTGAGATGGGATGGGATGGGATGGGATCCCTGGGATTGGATGGGATGGGATGGGATGGGTTGGGATTGGATGGGATGGGTTGGGATGGTATGGTATCCCTGGGATGGTGTCCCTGGGATGGGATGGGATGGGATGGGATGGGATGGCATGGGATGGGGTGGGATGGGATGGGATTGGATGGGATGGGATGGCATGGGATGGGGTGGGATGGGATGGGATTGGATGGGATGGGGTGGGATGGGATGGGATTGGCTACGCTGGGTTGGGATGGGATGGGATCGATGGGATGGGATGGGATGGAATGGGATCCCTGGGATGGGATGGGATGGGATGGGATGCGATGGGATAGGATGGGATGGGATGCGATGGGATAGGATGGGATGGGATGGGGTAGGATGTGATGGGATCCCTGGGATGGGATGGGATCCCTGGGATGGGATCTCTGGGATCGGATGGAATCCATGGGATGGGATGGGTTGGGATGGAATCCCTGGGATGGGGACCAGGGGATGGGATGGGATCCCTGGTATGGGATCCCTGGGATGGGATGGGATGGGATGGGATCCCTGGGATGGGATCCCTGGGATGGGATCCCTGGAATGTGATCCCTGAGATGGGATGCGATCCCTGGCATGGGATGGGATTGGATGGGATGGCATGGGTTGGGATGGGTTGGGAACACTGGGATGGGATGTTTTGGGATCCCTGGGATGAGATGGGATGGGATTGGATCCCTGGGATGGGATGAGATGGGATCCCAGGGATGGGATCCCTGGATTGTGATAGCTCGTATGGGATGGGATCCCTGGGATGGGATGGGATGGGATCCCTGGGATGGGATGGGATGGGATTGGATGGGTTGGGATACCTGGGATGGGCTGGGATGGCATGGGATGGAATGGGATGGTATCCTTGGATGGGATGGAATGGGATCCCTGAGATGGGATGCGATCCCTGGGATGGGATCCCTGGGCTGGGATGGGATCCCTGGAATGGGATGGGATCCCTGGAATGGGATGGGATGGGATTCCTGGGATGGGAATGGATGGGATGGGATGGGATTGGATGGGATGGGATCACTGTGATAGGATGGGATCCCTGGGTTGGGATCGAATCCCTGGGATGGCATCCCTGGGATGGGATGGAATCTCTGGGATGGGATCCCTGGGGTGGGATGGGTTGGAATGGGATGGGATCCCTGGGATCGGATGGGATCCCTGGGATGGGATGGGATGGGATCCCTGGGTTGGGATGGGTTCCATGGGATGGGATCCCCGGGATGGGATGGTATGGGATGGGATGGGATGGGATAGGATCTCTGGGATTGAATCCCTGGGATGGGATGGGATCCCTGGGATGTTATGGGATCCGCGGGATGCGATGGGATGGGATTCCTGGGATGGGAATGGGTGGGGTGGGATGGGATGGGATGGGATGGGATGGGATGGGATGGGATGGGATCCCTGGGATGGGATGGGATCCCTGTGATGGGAAGGGATGGTATCCCTGCGATGGGATCGGTTGGGATGGGATCCCTGGGATGGGATGGAATACCTGGCATGAGATAGCAGGGATGATATGGGATGGGATGGGATGGGATGGGATGGGATGGGATGGGATGGGATGGGATCCCTGGGATGGGATACCTGGGATGGGATGGGATGGGATTGGATGGGATGGGATGGGATCCCTGGGATGGGATGGGATGCGATGGGATGGGATGGGATCCCTGGGATGGGATGGGATTCCTGGGATGGTATCCCTGGGATGAATTAGGATGGGATTGGATGGAATGGGATGGGATCCCTGGGATGGGATGGGATCCCTGGGATGGGATGTGTTCACTGGGATGGGTTGGGATCCCTGGAATGGGATGGGATGGGATTCCTGGGATGGGATGGGATGGGATCCCTGGGATAGTATGGGATTCCTGCGTTGGGATCGAATCCCTTGGATGGCATCAGTGAGATGGGATGAGATCCCTAACATGGGATCCCTGGGATGGGATGTGATCCCTGGGATGAGAAGGGATGGGATGGAATGGGATGGGATCCCTGGGATGGGATGGGATGGGATGGGATCCCTGGGATGGAATCCCTGGGATAGGATGGGATCCCTGGGTTGGGATCGAATCCCTGGGATGTTATCCCTTGGATGGGATTGGATCCCTTGGATGGGATGGGATGGGATGGGATGGGATGGAATGGGATGGGATGTGATGGCATGGGATGGGATCCCTGGAATGGGATGGGATCCCTGGAATGGGATGGGATGGGATTCCTGGGATGGGAATGGATGGGATGGGATGGGATTGGATGGGATGGCATGGGTTGGGATGGGATTCGATGGGATGGGATGGGATGGGATCCCTGGGATGGGATCGGATGGGATGGGATGGGATCCCTGGGATGGAATCCCTGGGATAGGATGGGATGGGTTGGAATGGGATGGGATCCCTGGCATGGGATGGGATCCCTGGGATGGGATGGGATGGGATCCCTGGGTTGGGATGGGTTCCATGGGATGGGATCCCTGGGATGGGATGGGATGGGATGGGATGGGATGGGATGGGATGGGATGGGATGGGATAGGATCTCTGGGCTGGGATGGGATCGGATGTGATTGCATGGGATCGGATTGGATGGGATGGGATGGGCTAGAATGGGTTGGGATGGGATGGGATCAATGGGATGGGAGCGGAGGAGATGGGATGGGATGGGATGGGATGGGATGGGATGGGATCCCTGGAATGGGATGGGATCCCTGGAATGGGATGGGATGGGATTCCTGGGATGGGAATGGATGGGATGGGATGGGATTGGATGGGATGGCATGGGTTGGGATGGGATTCGATGGGATGGGATGGGATCCCTGGGATGGGATCGGATGGGATGGGATGGGATGGGATCCCTGGGATGGAATCCCTGGGATAGGATGGGATGGGTTGGAATGGGATGGGATCCCTGGGATGGGATGGGATCCCTGGGATGGGATGGGATGGGATCCCTGGGTTGGGATGGGTTCCATGGGATGGGATCCCTGGGATGGGATGGGATGGGATGGGATGGGATAGGATCTCTGGGATTGGATCCCTGGGATGAGATGGGATCCCTGGGATGGGATCCCAGGGATGGGATGGGATGGGATTCCTGGGATGGGAATGGGTGGGATGGGATGGGACGGGATCCCTGGAATGGGATGGGCTCCCTGTGATGGGATGGGATGGTATCCCAGCGATGGGATTGGTTGGGATGGGATCCCTGGGATGGGATGGAATACCTGGCATGAGATAGCAGGGATGATATGGGATGGGATGGGATGGGATGGGATGGGATGGGATGGGATGGGATGGGATGGGATTGGATCCCTGGGATGGGATGGAATGTGATGGGGTGGGATGGGATGGGATGGGTTGGGATGGGATGGGATCCCTTGGATGGGATGGGATGGGATGGGATGGGATCCCTGGGATGGGAACAGATCAAGTGGGATCCCTGGGATGGGATGGAATCCCTGGGATGGGATAGCTGGGATGGGATGGGATGGGATCCCTGGGATGGGAACAGATCAAGTGGGATCCCTGGGATGGGATGGAATCCCTGGGATGGGATAGCTGGGATGGGATGGGATGGGATCCCTGGGATGGGTTGGGATCCCCGGGATGGGATGGCCTCCCTGGGATGGGATCCATGGGATGGGTTACTTGGGATGGGATAGGATCCCTGGGATGGGAGAGGATGGGATGGGATATGTTGGGATGGGATGGGATCCCTGGGATGGGATGGGATCCCTGGGATGGGATACCTGGAATGTGATCCCTCGTATGGGATGGGATCACTGGGATGGGATGGAATCCCTGGGATGGGATCCCTGGGATGGGATGGGATGGGATGGGATGGGATGGGATCCCTGGGATGTTATGGGATCCGTGGGATGTGATGGGATGGGATTCCTGGGATGGCAATGGGTGGGATGGGATGGGATCACTGTGATGGGATGGAATCCCTGGGACGAGATCGCTGGGATGGGATGTGATGGGATGGGATGGGATGGGATGGGATCCCTGGGATGGGATCTCTGGGATCGGATGGAATCCATGGGATGGGATGGGTTGGGATGGAATCCCTGGGATGGGGACCAGGGGATGGGATGGGATCCCTGGGATGGGATCCCTGGGATGGGATGGGATGGGATCCCTGGGATGGGATGGGATCCCTGGGATGGGATCCCTGGAATGTGATCCCTGAGATGGGATGCGATCCCTGGCATGGGATGGGATTGGATGGGATGGCATGGGTTGGGATGGGTTGGGAACACTGGGATGGGATGTTATGGGATCCCTGGGATGAGATGGGATGGGATTGGACCCCTGGGATGGGATGAGATGGGATCCCAGGGATGGGATCCCTGGATTGTGATAGCTCGTATGGGATGGGATCCCTGGGATGGGATGGGATGGGATCCCTGGGATGGGATGGGATGGGATTGGATGGGTTGGGATACCTGGGATGGGCTGGGATGGCATGGGATGGAATGGGATGGTATCCTTGGATGGGATGGAATGGGATCCCTGAGATGGGATGCGATCCCTGGGATGGGATCCCTGGGCTGGGATGGGATCCCTGGAATGGGATGGGATCCCTGGAATGGGATGGGATGGGATTCCTGGGATGGGAATGGGATGGGATGGGATTGGATGGAATGGCATGGGTTGGGATGGGTTGGGAACCCTGGGATGGGATGTTATGGGATCCCTGGGATGAGATGGGATGGGATTGGATCCCTGGGATGGGATGAAATGGGATCCCAGGGATGGGATCCCTGGATTGTGATAGCTCGTATGGGATGGGATCCCTGGGATGGGCTGGGATCGCTGGGATGGGATCCCTGGAATGGGATGGGATGGGATGGGATGGGATGGGATGGGATGGGATGGGATGGGATGGGTTGGGATGGGATGGGATGGGATGGGATGGGATGGTGCGGGACGGGATGGGATGGGATGGGATCCCTCAGATGGAATGGGATCCCAAGAATGGGATCCCTGGGATGGGATGCCAGGGATGGGATGGGATGGGATTGGATGGGTTGGGATACCTGGGATGGGCTGGGATGGCATGGGATGGGATGGTATCCTTGGATGGGATGGAATGGGATCCCTGAGATGGGATGCGATCCCTGGGATGGGATCCCTGGGCTGGGATGGGATCCCCGGAATGGGATGGGATCCCTGGAATGGGATGGGATGGGATTCCTGGGTTGGGATCGAATCCCTGGGATGGCATCCCTGGGATGGGGTTGAATCTCTGGGATGGGATCCCTGGGGTGGGATGGGTTGGAATGGGATGGGATCCCTGGGATCGGATGGGATCCCTGGGATGGGATGGGAGGGGATCCCTGGGTTGGGATGGGTTCCATGGGATGGAATCCCTGGTATGGGATGGGATGGGATGGGATGGGATAGGATCTCTGGGATTGAATCCCTGGGATGGGATAGGATCTCTGGGATTGAATCCCTGGGATGGGATGGGATCCCTGGGATGTTATGGGATCCGCGGGATGTGATGGGATGGGATTCCTGGGATGGGAATGGGTGGGGTGGGATGGGATGGGATGGGATTGGATGGGATGGGATGGGATCCCTGGGATGGGATGGAATACCTGGCATGAGATAGCAGGGATGATATGGGATGGGATGGGATGGGATGGGATGGGATGGGATGGGATCCCTGGGATGGGATACCTGGGATGGGATGGGATGGGATTGGATGGGATGGGATGGGATGGGATCCCTGGGATGGGATGGGATGCGATGGGATGGGATGGGATCCCTGGGATGGAATGGGATTCCTGGGATGGTATCCCTGGGATGGGTTAGGATGGGATTGGATGGAATGGGATGGGATCCCTGGGATGGGATGGGATCCCTGGGATGGGATGTGTTCACTGGGATGGGTTGGGATCCCTGGAATGGGATGGGATGGGATTCCTGGGATGGGATGGGATGGGATCCCTGGGATAGTATGGTATTCCTGCGTTGGGATCGAATCCCTGGGATGGCATCAGTGAGATGGGATGAGATCTCTAACATGGGATCCCTGGGATGGGATGTGATCCCTGGGATGAGAAGGGATGGGATGGAATGGGATGGGATCCCTGGGATGGGATGGGATGGGATCCCTGGGATGGGATCCCTGGATTGTGATAGCTCGTATGGGATGGGATCCCTGGGATGGGATCGCTGGGATGGGATGGGATTGGATGGGTTGGGATACCTGGGATGGGCTGGGATGGCATGGGATGGGATGGGATGGTATCCTTGGATGGGATGGAATGGGATCCCTGAGATGGGATGCGATCCCTGGGATGGGATCCCTGGGCTGGGATGGGATCCCTGGAATGGGATGGGATCCCTGGAATGGGATGGGATGGGATTCCTGGGATGGGAATGGATGGGATGGGATGGGATTGGATGGGATGGGATCACTGTGATAGGATGGGATCCCTGGGTTGGGATCGAATCCCTGGGATGGCATCCCTGGGATGGGATGGAATCTCTGGGATGGGATCCCTAGGGTGGGATGGGTTGGAATGGGATGGGATCCCTGGGATCGGATGGGATCCCTGGGATGGGATGGGATGGGATCCCTGGGTTGGGATGGGTTCCATGGGATGGGATCCCCGGGATGGGATGGGATGGGATGGGATGGGATAGGATCTCTGGGATTGAATCCCTGGGATGGGATGGGATCCCTGGGATGTTATGGGATCCGCGGGATGCGATGGGATGGGATTCCTGGGATGGGAATGGGTGGGGTGGGATGGGATGGGATGGGATGGGCTCCCTGGGATGGGATGGGATCCCTGTGATGGGAAGGGATGGTATCCCTGCGATGGGATCGGTTGGGATGGGATCCCTGGGATGGGATGGAATACCTGGCATGAGATAGCAGGGATGATATGGGATGGGATGGGATGGGATGGGATGGGATGGGATGGGATGGGATGGGATGGGATGGGATCCCTGGGATGGGATACCTGGGATGGGATGGGATGGGATTGGATGGGATGGGATGGGATGGGATCCCTGGGATGGGATGGGATGCGATGGGATGGGATGGGATCCCTGGGATGGGATGGGATTCATGGGATGGTATCCCTGGGATGGGTTAGGATGGGATTGGATGGAATGGGATGGGATCCCTGGGATGGGATGGGATCCCTGGGATGGGATGTGTTCACTGGGATGGGTTGGGATCCCTGGAATGGGATGGGTTGGGATTCTTGGGATGGGATGGGATGGGATCCCTGGGATAGTATGGGATTCCTGCGTTGGGATCGAATCCCTGGGATGGCATCAGTGAGATGGGATGACATCCCTAACATGGGATCCCTGGGATGGGATGTGATCCCTGGGATGAGAAGGGATGGGATGGAATGGGATGGGATCCCTGGGATGGGATGGGATGGGATGGGATCCCTGGGATGGAATCCCTGGGATAGGATGGGATCCCTGGGTTGGGATCGAATCCCTGGGATGTTATCCCTTGGATGGGATTCGATCCCTTGGATGGGATGGGATGGGTTGGGATGGGATGGGATGGGATGGGATGGGATGGGATGGGATGGGATGGGATGGGATGGGATGGGATGGAATGGGATGGGATGTGATGGCATGGGATGGGATCCCTGGAATGGGATGGGATCCCTGGAATGGGATGGGATGGGATTCCTGGGATGGGAATGGATGGGATGGGATGGGATTGGATGGGATGGCATGGGTTGGGATGGGATTCGATGGGATGGGATGGGATCCCTGGGATGGGATCGGATGGGATGGGATGGGATGGGATCCCTGGGATGGAATCCCTGGGATAGGATGGGATGGGTTGGAATGGGATGGGATCCCTGGGATGGGATGGGATCCCTGGGATGGGATGGGATGGGATCCCTGGGTTGGGATGGGTTCCATGGGATGGGATCCCTGGGATGGGATGGGATGGGATGGGATGGGATGGGATGGGATGGGATGGGATAGGATCTCTGGGATTGGATCCCTGGGATGAGATGGGATCCCTGGGATGGGATCCCAGGGATGGGATGGGATGGGATTCCTGGGATGGGAATGGGTGGGATGGGATGGGACGGGATCCCTGGAATGGGATGGGCTCCCTGTGATGGGATGGGATGGTATCCCAGCGATGGGATTGGTTGGGATGGGATCCCTGGGATGGGATGGAATACCTGGCATGAGATAGCAGGGATGATATGGGATGGGATGGGATGGGATGGGATGGGATGGGATGGGATGGGATTGGATCCCTGGGATGGGATGGAATGTGATGGGGTCGGATGGGATGGGATGGGTTGGGATGGGATGGGATCCCTTGGATGGGATGGGATGGGATGGGATGGGATGGGATCCCTGGGATGGGAACAGATCAAGTGGGATCCCTGGGATGGGATGGAATCCCTGGGATGGGATAGCTGGGATGGGATGGGATGGGATCCCTGGGATGGGAACAGATCAAGTGGGATCCCTGGGATGGGATGGAATCCCTGGGATGGGATAGCTGGGATGGGATGGGATGGGATCCCTGGGATGGGATGGGATCCCTGGGATGGGTTGGGATCCCCGGGATGGGATGGCCTCCCTGGGATGGGATCCATGGGATGGGTTACTTGGGATGGGATAGGATCCCTGGGATGGGAGAGGATGGGATGGGATATGTTGGGATGGGATGGGATCCCTGGGATGGGATGGGATCCCTGGGATGGGATACCTGGAATGTGATCCCTCGTATGGGATGGGATCACTGGGATGGGATGGAATCCCTGGGATGGGATCCCTGGGATGGGATGGGATGGGATGGGATGGGATCCCTGGGATGTTATGGGATCCGTGGGATGTGATGGGATGGGATTCCTGGGATGGCAATGGGTGGGATGGGATGGGATCACTGTGATGGGATGGAATCCCTGGGACGAGATCGCTGGGATGGGATGTGATGGGATGGGATGGGATGGGATGGGATCCCTGCGATGGGATGGGATGGTATGGGATGGGATCCCTGGGATGGGATCGGATGGGATGCCTGGGATGCGATGGGATGGGATCCGTGGGATGGGATGTGATCCCTGGGATGGGATGGGGTGAGATGGGATGGGATGGGATGGGATGGGATCCCTGGGATTGGATGGGATGGGATGGGATGGGTTGGGATGGGATGGGATGGGATTGGATGGGATGGGTTGGGATGGTATGGTATCCCATGGATGGTGTCCCTGGGATGGGATGGGATGGGATGGGATGGCATGGGATGGGGTGGGATGGGATGGGATTGGATGGGATGGGGTGGGATGGGATGGGATTGGCTACGCTGGGTTGGGATGGGATGGGATCGATGGGATGGGATGGGATGGAATGGGATCCCTGGGATGGTACGGAATGGGATCCCTGGGATGGGATGGGATACCTGGTATGGGATCCCTAGGATGGGATGGGATGGGATGGGATGCGATGGGATAGGATGGGATGGGATGCGATGGGATAGGATGGGATGGGATGGGGTAGGATGTGATGGGATCCCTGGGATGGGATGCGATCCCTGGGATGGGATCTCTGTGATCGGATGGAATCCATGGGATGGGATGGGTTGGGATGGAATCCCTGGGATGGGGACCAGGGGATGGGATGGGATCCCTGGTATGGGATCCCTGGGATGGGATGGGATGGGATCCCTGGGATGGGATGGGATCCCTGGGATGGGATCCCTGGAATGTGATCCCTGAGATGGGATGCGATCCCTGGCATGGGATGGGATTGGATGGGATGGCATGGGTTGGGATGGGTTGGGAACACTGGGATGGGATGTTATGGGATCCCTGGGATGAGATGGGATGGGATTGGATCCCTGGGATGGGATGAGATGGGATCCCAGGGATGGGATCCCTGGATTGTGATAGCTCGTATGGGATGGGATCCCTGGGATGGGATGGGATGGGATCCCTGGGATGGGATGGGATGGGATTGGATGGGTTGGGATACCTGGGATGGGCTGGGATGGCATGGGATGGAATGGGATGGTATCCTTGGATGGGATGGAATGGGATCCCTGAGATGGGATGCGATCCCTGGGATGGGATCCCTGGGCTGGGATGGGATCCCTGGGATGAGAAGGGATGGGATGGAATGGGATGGGATCCCTGGGATGGGATGGGATGGGATCCCTGGGATCTTATCCCTGGGATGGGATTGGATCCCTGGGATGGGATGGGATGGGATGGGATGGGATGGGATGGGATGGGATGGGATGGGATGGGATGGGATGGGATGGAATGGGATGGGATGGCATGGGATGGGATTCCTGGAATGGGATGGGATCCCTGGAATGGGATGGGATGGGATTCCTGGGATGGGAATGGATGGGATGGGATGGGATTGGATGGGATGGGATCACTGGGATGGGATGGGATCCCTGGAATGGGATGGGATGGGATTCCTGGGATGGGAATGGATGGGATGGGATCCCTGGGATGGGATGGAATACCTGGGATGAGATCGCTGGGATGGGATGGGATGGGATCCCTGGGCTGGGATGGGATCGGATGGTATCCCTGGGATGGGATACATGGGATGGGATCGGATGTGATTGCATGGGATGGGATTGGATGGGATGGGATGGGCTAGAATGGGTTGGGATGGGATGGGATCAATGGGATGGGAGCGGAGGGGATGGGATGGGATGGGTTGGGATCCCTGGGATGGGATCCCTTGGATGGGATGTGATCCCTGGGATGGGATCCCTGGGATGGGATGGGATGGGATCGATGGGATGGGATGGGATGGGATGGGATGGGATGGGTTGGGATGGGTTGGGATGGGATAGGATCGCTGGGATTGGATCCCTGGTATGAGATGGGAACCCTGTGATGGGATCCCTGGGATGGGATGGGATGGGATGGGATGGGATGGGATGGGATGGGATGGGATGGGATGGAATGGGATGGGATGGAATGGAATGGGATCGGATGGGATGGGATTGGATTGGATGGCATGGGTTGGGATGGGATTCGATGGGATGGGATGGGATCCCTGGGATGGGATCGGATGGGATGGGATGGGATCCCTGGGATGGAATCCCTGGGATAGGATGGGATCCCTGGGTTGGGATCGAATCCCTGGGATGTTATCCCTTGGATGGGATTGGATCCCTTGGATGGGATGAGATGGGATCCCTGGGATGGGATGGAATCCCTGGGATGGGATCCCTGGAATGTGATCCCTGAGATGGGATGCGATCCCTGGCATGGGATGGGATAGGATGGGATGGCATGGGTTGGGATGGGTTGGGAACACTGGGATGGGATGTTATGGGATCCCTGGGATGAGATGGGATGGGATTGGATCCCTGGGATGGGATGAGATGGGATCCCAGGGATGGGATCCCTGGATTGTGATAGCTCGTATGGGATGGGATCCCTGGGATGGGATGGGATGGGATCCCTGGGATGGGATGGGATGGGATTGGATGGGTTGGGATACCTGGGATGGGCTGGGATGGCATGGGATGGAATGGGATGGTATCCTTGGATGGGATGGAATGGGATCCCTGAGATGGGATGCGATCCCTGGGATGGGATCCCTGGGCTGGGATGGGATCCCTGGAATGGGATGGGATCCCTGGAATGGGATGGGATTCCTGGGATGGGAATGGATGGGATGGGATGGGATTGGATGGGATGGGATCACTGTGATAGGATGGGATCCCTGGGTTGGGATCGAATCCCTGGGATGGCATCCCTGGGATGGGATGGAATCTCTGGGATGGGATCCCTGGGGTGGGATGGGTTGGAATGGGATGGGATCCCTGGGATCGGATGGGATCCCTGGGATGGGATGGGATGGGATCCCTGGGTTGGGATGGGTTCCATGGGATGGGATCCCCGGGATGGGATGGGATGGGATGGGATGGGATGGGATAGGATCTCTGGGATTGAATCCCTGGGATGGGATGGGATCCCTGGGATGTTATGGGATCCGCGGGATGTGATGGGATGGGATTCCTGGGATGGGAATGGGTGGGGTGGGATGGGATGGGATGGGATGGGATGGGATGGGATCCCTGGGATGGGATGGGATCCCTGTGATGGGAAGGGATGGCATCCCTGCGATGGGATCGGTTGGGATGGGATCCCTGGGATGGGATGGAATACCTGGCATGAGATAGCAGGGATGATATGGGATGGGATGGGATGGGATGGGATGGGATGGGATGGGATGGGATGGGATGGGATCCCTGGGATGGGATACCTGGGATGGGATGGGATGGGATTGGATGGGATGGGATGGGATCCCTGGGATGGGATGGGATGCGATGGGATGGGATGGGATCCCTGGGATGGGATGGGATTCCTGGGATGGTATCCCTGGGATGGGTTAGGATGGGATTGGAAGGAATGGGATGGGATCCCTGGGATGGGATGGGATCCCTGGGATGGGATGTGTTCACTGGGATGGGTTGGGATCCCTGGAATGGGATGGGATGGGATTCCTGGGATGGGATGGGATGGGATCCCTGGGATAGTATGGGATTCCTGCGTTGGGATCGAATCCCTGGGATGGCATCAGTGAGATTGGATGAGATCTCTAACATGGGATCCCTGGGATGGGATGTGATCCCTGGGATGAGAAGGGATGGGATGGAATGGGATGGGATCCCTGGGATGGGATGGGATGGGATGGGATGGGATGGGATGGGATGGGATGGGATGGGATGGGATGGGATGGGATGGGATGGAATGGGATGGGATGGCATGGGATGGGATTCCTGGAATGGGATGGGATCCCTGGAATGGGATGGGATGGGATTCCTGGGATGGGAATGGATGGGATGGGATGGGATTGGATGGGATGGGATCACTGGGATGGGATGGGATCCCTGTGATGGGATGGGATGGGATCCCTGGGATGGGATTTGTTGGGATGGGATCCCTGGGATGGGATGGAATACCTGGGATGAGATCGCTGGGATGGGATGGGATGGGATGGGATCCCTGGGCTGGGATGGGATCGGATGGTATCCCTGGGATGGGATACATGGGATGGGATCGGATGTGATTGCATGGGATGGGATTGGATGGGATGGGATGGGCTAGAATGGGTTGGGATGGGATGGGATCAATGGGATGGGAGCGGAGGGGATGGGATGGGATGGGTTGGGATCCCTGGGATGGGATCCCTTGGATGGGATGTGATCCCTGGGATGGGATCCCTGGAATGGGATGGGATGGGATCGATGGGATGGGATGGGATGGGTTGGGATGGGTTGGGATCCCTGGGATGGGATGGGATCCCTGGGATGGGAACAGATGAAATGGGATCCCTGGGATGGGATGGAATCCCTGGGATGGGATAGCTGGGATGGAATGGGATCCCTGGGATGGAATGGGATCCCTGGGATGGGATGGGATCCCTGGGATGGGATGGGATCCCTGGGTTGGGATCCCAGGAATGTGATCCCTCGTATGGGATGGGATCCCTGGGACGGGATGGAATCCCTGGGATGGGATAACTGGGATGGGATGGGATCCCTGGGAAGGGATCCCGGGGATCGGATGGGATGGGATGGGATGGGATGGGATGGGATCCCTGGGATGGGATGGGATCCCTGGGTTGGGATCCCAGGAATGTGATGCCTCGTATGGGATGGGATCCCTGGGATGGGATGGAATCCCTGCGATGGGATCCCTGGGATGGGATGGGATCCCTGGGAAGGGATGGGATCCCTGGGAAGGGATCCCAGGGATGGGATGGGATGGGATGGGATGGGATGGGATGGGATCCCTGTGATGGGATGGGATGGAATGGCATGGGATCGCTGGGATGAGATGGGCTGGGATGGAATCCCTGGGATGGGATTGGATCACTGGGACGGGATGGGATGGGATGGGATGGGATGGGATGGGATGGGATGGGATGGCATGGGATGGGATGGGATAGGATGGGATGGGTTGGGTTGGGATGGGATCCCTGGGATGGGATGGGATGGGATGGGATGGAATGGGATGGGATGGGGTGGGATGGGATGGGTTGGAATGGGATGGGATGGGATGGGATGGTATGGGATAGGATGGGATGGGATTGGATGGGATGGGATGGGATAGGATGGGATGGGATGGGATTTGATGGGATGGGATGGGATGGGATAGGATCGTTAAGATTGGATCCCTGGGATGAGATGGGAACTCCGGGATGGGATCCCTGGGATGGGATGGGATGGGATGGGATGGGATGGGATGGGATGGGATGGGATGGGATGGGATGGGATGGAATGTCATGGGATGGGATGGGATTGGATGGGATGGCATGTGTTGGGATGGGTTGGGAACCCTGGGATGGGATGTTATGGGATTCATGGGATGAGATGGGATGGAATGGGATGGGATGGGATTGGATGGGATGTGTTGGGATGGGATGGGATCTCTTGGATGGGATGGGATGGGATGGGATGGGATGGGATGGTGCGGGACGGGATGGGATGGGATGGGATCCCTCTGATGGGATGGGATCCCAAGAATGGGATCCCTGGGATGGGATCCCAGGGATGGGATGGGATGGGATGGGATTGGATGGGATGGGATGGGATACCTGGGATGGGATGGGATGGCATGGGATGGGATGGTATCCTTGGATGGGATGGAATGGGATCCCTGAGATGGGATGCGATCCCTGGGATGGGATCCCTGGGCTGGGATGGGATCCCTGGAATGGGATGGGATCCCTGGGATGGGATACAAGGGATGGGATCGGATGTGATTGCATGGGATGGGATCGGATGGGATGGGAGCGGAGGGGATGGGATGGGATGCCTGGCATGGGATGGGATGGGATTCGTGGGATGGGATGGGATCCCTGGGATAGGATGGGGTGAGATGGGATGGGATGGGATGGGATCCCTGGGATTGGATGGGATGGAATGGGATCCCTGAGATGGGATGCGATCCCTGGGATGGGATGGGATTGGATGGGATGGGTTGGGAAACATGGGATGGGATGTTATGGGATCCCTGGGATGGGATGGGATGGGTTGGGATCCCTGGGATGGGATCCCTTGGATGGGATGTGATCCCTGGGATGGGATCCCTGGAATGGGATGGGATGGGATCGATGGGATGGGATGGGATGGGTTGGGATGGGTTGGGATGGGATGGAATGGGATGGGATGGAATGGAATGGGATGGGATCCCTGGGATGGGATGGGATCCCTGGGATGGGAACAGATGAAATGGGATCCCTGGGATGGGATGGAATCCCTGGGATGGGATAGCTGGGATGGAATGGGATCCCTGGGATGGAATGGGATCCCTGGGATGGGATGGGATCCCTGGGTTGGGATCCCAGGAATGTGATCCCTCGTATGGGATGGGATCCCTGGGACGGGATGGAATCCCTGGGATGGGATAACTGGGATGGGATGGGATCCCTGGGAAGGGATCCCGGGGATCGGATGGGATGGGATGGGATGGGATGGGATGGGATCCCTGGGATGGGATGGGATCCCTGGGTTGGGATCCCAGGAATGTGATGCCTCGTATGGGATGGGATCCCTGGGATGGGATGGAATCCCTGCGATGGGATCCCTGGGATGGGATGGGATCCCTGGGAAGGGATGGGATCCCTGGGAAGGGATCCCAGGGATGGGATGGGATGGGATGGGATGGGATGGGATGGGATGGGATGGGATCCCTGTGATGGGATGGGATGGAATGGCATGGGATCGCTGGGATGAGATGGGCTGGGATGGAATCCCTGGGATGGGATTGGATCACTGGGACGGGATGGGATGGGATGGGATGGGATGGGATGGGATGGGATGGGATGGGATGGCATGGGATGGGATGGGATAGGATGGGATGGGTTGGGTTGGGATGGGATCCCTGGGATGGGATGGGATGGGATGGGATGGAATGGGATGGGATGGGGTGGGATGGGATGGGTTGGAATGGGATGGGATGGGATGGGATGGTATGGGATAGGATGGGATGGGATTGGATGGGATGGGATGGGATAGGATGGGATGGGATGGGATTTGATGGGATGGGATGGGATGGGATAGGATCGTTAAGATTGGATCCCTGGGATGAGATGGGAACTCCGGGATGGGATCCCTGGGATGGGATGGGATGGGATGGGATGGGATGGGATGGGATGGGATGGGATGGGATGGGATGGGATGGGATGGAATGTCATGGGATGGGATGGGATTGGATGGGATGGCATGTGTTGGGATGGGTTGGGAACCCTGGGATGGGATGTTATGGGATTCATGGGATGAGATGGGATGGAATGGGATGGGATGGGATTGGATGGGATGTGTTGGGATGGGATGGGATCTCTTGGATGGGATGGGATGGGATGGGATGGGATGGGATGGGATGGGATGGGATGGGATGGGATGGGATGGTGCGGGACGGGATGGGATGGGATGGGATCCCTCTGATGGGATGGGATCCCAAGAATGGGATCCCTGGGATGGGATCCCAGGGATGGGATGGGATGGGATTGGATGGGATGGGATGGGATACCTGGGATGGGATGGGATGGCATGGGATGGGATGGTATCCTTGGATGGGATGGAATGGGATCCCTGAGATGGGATGCGATCCCTGGGATGGGATCCCTGGGCTGGGATGGGATCCCTGGAATGGGATGGGATCCCTGGGATGGGATACAAGGGATGGGATCGGATGTGATTGCATGGGATGGGATCGGATGGGATGGGAGCGGAGGGGATGGGATGGGATGCCTGGCATGGGATGGGATGGGATTCGTGGGATGGGATGGGATCCCTGGGATAGGATGGGGTGAGATGGGATGGGATGGGATGGGATCCCTGGGATTGGATGGGATGGAATGGGATCCCTGAGATGGGATGCGATCCCTGGGATGGGATGGGATTGGATGGGATGGGTTGGGAAACATGGGATGGGATGTTATGGGATCCCTGGGATGAGATGGGATGGGATTGGATCCCTGGGATGGGATGAGATGGGATCCCAGGGATGGGATCCCTGGATTGTGATCCCTCGTATGGGATGGGATGCCTGGGAAGGGATGGGATCCCAGGGATGGGATCCCTGGGATGGGATGGAATGGGATGGGATGGGATGGGATGGGATGGGATGGGGTGGGATGGGTTGGGATGGGATGGGATGGGATCGGATGGGATGGGAGCGGAGGGGATGGGATGGGATGGGGTGGGATGGGTTGGGATGGGATGGGATGGGATCGGATGGGATGGGAGCGGAGGGGATGGGATGGGATGCCTGGCATGGGATGGGATGGGATTCGTGGGATGGGATGGGATCCCTGGGATAGGATGGGGTGAGATGGGATGGGATGGGATGGGATCCCTGGGATTGGATGGGATGGAATGGGATCCCTGAGATGGGATGCGATCCCTGGGATGGGATGGGATTGGATGGGATGGGTTGGGAAACATGGGATGGGATGTTATGGGATCCCTGGGATGAGATGGGATGGGATTGGATCCCTGGGATGGGATGAGATGGGATCCCAGGGATGGGATCCCTGGATTGTGATCCCTCGTATGGGATGGGATGCCTGGGAAGGGATGGGATCCCAGGGATGGGATCCCTGGGATGGGATGGAATGGGATGGGATGGGATGGGATGGGATGGGATGGGGTGGGATGGGTTGGGATGGGATGGGATGGGATGGGTTGGGATGGGATGGGATCTCAGAGATGGGATGGGAGGGGATGTGATGGGATGGGAAGGTATGGGATGGGATCCCTGGGATGGCATGGGATGGGATCCCTGGGATGGCATGGGTTGGGATCGGATGGGATGGGATGGGATGGAATGGGATGGGATGGGGTGGGATGGGATTGGTTGGGATGGGATGCGATCCCTGGGATGGTATGGGATGGGATCCCTGGGATGGGATCTCTGGGATAGGATGGTATCCATGGGATGGGATGGGTTGGGATGGGATGCAATCCCTGGGATGGGGACCCGGGGACGGGATGGGATCCCTGGTATGGGATCCCTGGGATGGGATGGGATGGGATGGGATGGGATCCCTGGGATGGGATCCCTGGGATGGGATCCCTGGGATGGGATGGGATCCCTGGGATGGGATATCTGGGATGGGATGTGATGGGACGGGATGGGATGGGATGGGGTGCGAAGGGATGGGATGGGCTACAATGGGATGGGATGGGATGGGATGGGATGGGATGGGATGGGATGGGATGGGATGGGATGGGATGGGATGGGTTTGGATGGGATGGTTTTGGATGGGATGGGATGGGATCCCTGGGATGGGATGGGATGGAATGGGATGGGATGGGATGCCATGGCATGGGATCCGCGGGATGAGATGGGATGGGATACATGGGATGGGATCCCTGGGATGGGATGGGATGAGATGGGATGGGATGGGATGGGATGGGATGGGATCCCTGGGTTGGGATTGGTTGGGATGGGATACCTGGGATGGGATGGAATCCCTGGGATGAGATCGCTGGGATGGGATGGGATGGGATGGGATGGGAAGGGGTGGGATGGGATGGGATGGGACGGGATGGGATGGGATGGGATCCCTGCGATGGGATGGGATGGGATGGTATGGTATCCCTGGGATGGTGTCCCTGGAATGGGATGGGATGGGATGGGATGGGATGGGATGGGATTGGATGGGATGGGATGGGGTAGGATGGGATGAGATTGGCTACAATGGGTTGGGATGGGAGGGGATCGATGGGATGGGATGGGATGAAATGGGATCCCTGGGATGGTACGGAATGGGATGGGATGGGATGGGATACCTGGTATGGGATCCCTAGGATGGGATGGGAGGGGATGGGATGTGATAGGATGGGATGGGATGGGGTAGGATGGGATGGGATGGGTTTGGATGGGACGGGATCCCTGGGATGGGATGGGATGGGATGGGATGGGTTGCCATGGCATGGGATCCGCGGGATGAGATGGGATGGGATACGTGGGATGGGATGGGATCCCTGGGATGGGATGGGATGAGATGGGATGGGATGGGATGGGATGGGATGGGATCCCTGGGTTGGGATTGGTTGGGATGGGATGGGATGGGATGGGATCCCTGGGTTGGGATTGGTTGGGATGGGATACCTGGGATGGGCTGGAATCCCTGGGATGAGATCCTTGGGATGGGATGGGATGGGATGGGATGGGATGGGATGGGATGGGATGGGATGGGGTGGGATGGGATGGGACGGGATGGGATGGGATGGGATCCCTGCGATGGGATGGGATGGTATGGTATAGCTGGGATAGTGTCCCTAGGATGGGATGGGATGGAATGGGATGGGATGGGATGGGATGGGATGGGATTGGATGGGATGGGATGGGGTGGGATGGGATGGGATTGGCTACAATGGGTTGGGATGGGATGGGATCGATGGGATGGGATGGGATGGGATGGAATGGGATCCCTGGGATGGTACGGCATGGGATCCCTGCGATGGGATGGGATCCCTGGGATGAGATGGGATGGGATTGGATCCCTGGGATGGGATGGGTTCCATGGGATGGGATCCCAGGAATGGGATGGGATGGGAGAGGATCTCTGGGATGGGATCCCTGGGATGGGATGGGATCCCTGGGATGGGATGGGATGGGATCCCTGGGATGGGATGGGGTGAGATGGGATGGGATGGGTTGGGATGGGATGGGATCCCTGGGATTGGATGGGATGGGATGGGATCCCTGGGTTGGGATTGGTTGGGATGGGATCCCTGGTATGGGATCCCTGGTATGGCATGGGATGGGATGGGATGGGATTGGATGGGATGGGATGGGATGGGATGGGGTAGGATGGGATGGGATGGGTTTGGATGGGATGGGATCCCTGGGATGGGATATCTGGGATGGGATGTGATGGGACGGGATGGGATGGGATGGGATGGGATGGGATAGGATGGGATGGGATGGGGTAGGATGGGATGGGATGGGTTTGGATGGGATGGGATCCGTGGGATGGGATGGGATTGGATAGGATGGGATGGGATGGGATGGGCTACAATGGGATGGGATGGGATAGGATGGGATGAGATGGGATCCCTGGGATGGGATAGGATGGCTAGGATTGGTTCACTGGGATGGGATGGGATCCCTGGTGTGGGATCCCTAGGATGGGATGGGATGGGATGTGATGGGATGGGATGGGATGTGATTGGATGGGATCCCTGGGATGGGATGGGATGGGATCTCTAGGATGGGATGGGATCCCTGGGATGGGATCCCTGGGATGGGATCCATGGGATGAGATGGGATCCCTGGGATGGAATCCCTGGGATGGGATTGGATCACTGGGACGGGATGGGATGGGATGGGATGGCATGGGATGGGATGGGATGGGATAGGATGGGATGGGATGGGATCCCTGGGATGGGATGGGATCCCTGGAATGGGATGGGATGGGATGGAATGGGATGGGATGGGGTGGGATGGGATGGGTTGGAATGGGATGGGATCCTTGGGATGGGATGGGATGGAATGGAATCCCTGGGATGGGATGGGATCCCTGGGATGGGATGGGATGGGATGGGATGGGATGGGATGGGATGGGATGGGATAGGATGGGATGGGATGGGATTTGATGGGATGGGATGGGATGGGATGCGATGGGATAGGGTCGCTGGGATTGGATCCCTGGGATGAGATGGGAACTCCGGGATGGGATCCCTGGGATGGGATGGGATGGGATGGGATGGGATGGGATGGGATGGGATGGGATGGGATGGGATGTCATGGGATGGGATGGGATTGGATGGGATGGCATGTGTTGGGATGGGTTGGGAACCCTGGGATGGGATGTTATGGGATTCCTGGGATGAGATGGGATGGGATTGGATCCCTGGGATGGGATGAGATGGGATCCCCGGGATGCGATCCCTGGATTGTGATCCCTCGTATGGGATGGGATCTCTGGGATGGGATGGGATGGGATGGAATGGGATGGGATGGGATGGGATGGGATGGGATGGGATGGAATGTCATGGGATGGGATGGGATTGGATGGGATGGCATGTGTTGGGATGGGATCTCTTGGATGGGATGGGATGGGATGGGATGGGATGGGATGGGATGGTGCGGGACGGGATGGGATGGGATGGGATCCCAAGAATGGGATCCCTGGGATGGGATCCCAGGGATGGGATGGGATGGGATTGGATGGGATGGGATACCTGGGATGGGATGGGATGGCATGGGATGGGATGGGATGGTATCCTTGGATGGGATGGAATGGGATCCCTGAGATGGGATGCGATCCCTGGGATGGGATCCCTGGGCTGGGATGGGATCCCTGGAATGGGATGGGATCCCTGGGATGGGATACAAGGGATGGGATCGGATGTGATTGCATGGGATGGGATCGGATGGGATGGGATGGGCTAGAATGAGTTGGGATGGGATGGGATCGATGGGATGGGAGCGGAGGGGATGGGATGGGATGCCTGGCATGGGATGGGATGGGATCCGTGGGATGGGATCCCTGGGATGGGATGGGGTGAGATGGGATGGGATGGGATGGGATGGGATCCCTGGGATGGGATGTGTTCACTGGGATGGGTTGGGATCCCTGGAATGGGATGGGATGGGATTCCTGGGATGGGATGGGATGGGATCCCTGGGATAGTATGGGATTCCTGCGTTGGGATCGAATCCCTGGGATGGCATCAGTGAGATGGGATGAGATCCCTAACATGGGATCCCTGGGATGGGATGTGATCCCTGGGATGAGAAGGGATGGGATGGAATGGGATGGGATCCCTGGGATGGGATGGGATGGGATGGGATCCCTGGGATGGAATCCCTGGGATAGGATGGGATCCCTGGGTTGGGATCGAATCCCTGGGATGTTATCCCTTGGATGGGATTGGATCCCTTGGATGGGATGGGATGGGATGGGATGGGATGGGATGGGATGGGATGGGATGTGATGGCATGGGATGGGATCCCTGGAATGGGATGGGATCCCTGGAATGGGATGGGATGGGATTCCTGGGATGGGAATGGATGGGATGGGATGGGATTGGATGGGATGGCATGGGTTGGGATGGGATTCGATGGGATGGCATGGGATGGGATCCCTGGGATGGGATCGGATGGGATGGGATGGGATCCCTGGGATGGAATCCCTGGGATAGGATGGGATGGGTTGGAATGGGATGGGATCCCTGGCATGGGATGGGATCCCTGGGATGGGATGGGATGGGATCCCTGGGTTGGGATGGGTTCCATGGGATGGGATCCCTGGGATGGGATGGGATGGGATGGGATGGGATGGGATGGGATGGGATGGGATGGGATGGGATGGGATGGGATAGGATCTCTGGGCTGGGATGGGATCGGATGGTATCCCTGGGATGGGATACATGGGATGGGATCGGATGTGATTGCATGGGATGGGATTGGATGGGATGGGATGGGCTAGAATGGGTTGGGATGGGATGGGATCAATGGGATGGGAGCGGAGGGGATGGGATGGGATGGGATGGGATGGGATGGGATCCCTGGAATGGGATGGGATCCCTGGAATGGGATGGGATGGGATTCCTGGGATGGGAATGGATGGGATGGGATGGGATTGGATGGGATGGCATGGGTTGGGATGGGATTCGATGGGATGGGATGGGATCCCTGGGATGGGATCGGATGGGATGGGATGGGATCCCTGGGATGGAATCCCTGGGATAGGATGGGATGGGTTGGAATGGGATGGGATCCCTGGGATGGGATGGGATCCCTGGGATGGGATGGGATGGGATCCCTGGGATGGGATGGGTTCCATGGGATGGGATCCCTGGGATGGGATGGGATGGGATGGGATGGGATGGGATGGGATGGGATAGGATCTCTGGGATTGGATCCCTGGGATGAGATGGGATCCCTGGGATGGGATCCCAGGGATGGGATGGGATGGGATTCCTGGGATGGGAATGGGTGGGATGGGATGGGACGGGATCCCTGGAATGGGATGGGCTCCCTGTGATGGGATGGGATGGGATGGTATCCCAGCGATGGGATTGGTTGGGATGGGATCCCTGGGATGGGATGGAATACCTGGCATGAGATAGCAGGGATGATATGGGATGGGATGGGATGGGATGGGATGGGATTGGATCCCTGGGATGGGATGGAATGTGATGGGGTCGGATGGGATGGGATGGGTTGGGATGGGATGGGATCCCTTGGATGGGATGGGATGGGATGGGATGGGATCCCTGGGATGGGAACAGATCAAGTGGGATCCCTGGGATGGGATGGAATCCCTGGGATGGGATAGCTGGGATGCGATGGGATGGGATCCCTTGGATGGGAACAGATCAAGTGGGATCCCTGGGATGGGATGGAATCCCTGGGATGGGATAGCTGGGATGGGATGGGATCCCTGGGATGGGATGGGATCCCTGGGATGGGTTGGGATCCCCGGGATGGGATGGCCTCCCTGGGATGGGATCCATGGGATGGGTTACTTGGGATGGGATAGGATCCCTGGGATGGGAGAGGATGGAATGGGATATGTTGGGATGGGATGGGATCCCTGGGATGGGATGGGATCCCTGGGATGGGATGGAATCCCTGGGATGGGATCCCTGGGATGGGATGGGATGGGATGGGATCCCTGGGATGTTATGGGATCCGTGGGATGTGATGGGATGGGATTCCTGGGATGGCAATGGGTGGGATGGGATGGGATCACTGTGATGGGATGGAATCCCTGGGACGAGATCGCTGGGATGGGATGTGATGGGATGGGATGGGATGGGATGGGATCCCTGCGATGGGATGGGATGGTATGGGATGGGATCCCTGGGATGGGATCGGATGGGATGCCTGGGATGCGATGGGATGGGATCCGTGGGATGGGATGTGATCCCTGGGATGGGATGGGGTGAGATGGGATGGGATGGGATGGGATGGGATCCCTGGGATTGGATGGGATGGGATGGGATGGGTTGGGATGGGATGGGATGGGATTGGATGGGATGGGTTGGGATGGTATGGTATCCCATGGATGGTGTCCCTGGATTGGGTTGGGATGGGATGGGATGGCATGGGATGGGGTGGGATGGGATGGGATTGGATGGGATGGGGTGGGATGGGATGGGATTGGCTACGCTGGGTTGGGATGGGATGGGATCGATGGGATGGGATGGGATGGAATGGGATCCCTGGGATGGTACGGAATGGGATCCCTGGGATGGGATGGGATACCTGGTATGGGATCCCTAGGATGGGATGGGATGGGATGGGATGGGATGCGATGGGATAGGATGGGATGGGATGCGATGGGATAGGATGGGATGGGATGGGGTAGGATGTGATGGGATCCCTGGGATGGGATGGGATCCCTGGGATGGGATCTCTGGGATCGGATGGAATCCATGGGATGGGATGGGTTGGGATGGAATCCCTGGGATGGGGACCAGGGGATGGGATGGGATCCCTGGTATGGGATCCCTGGGATGGGATGGGATGGGATCCCTGGGATGGGATGGGATCCCTGGGATGGGATCCCTGGAATGTGATCCCGGAGATGGGATGCGATCCCTGGCATGGGATGGGATTGGATGGGATGGCATGGGTTGGGATGGGTTGGGAACACTGGGATGGGATGTTATGGGATCCCTGGGATGAGATGGGATGGGATTGGATCCCTGGGATGGGATGAGATGGGATCCCAGGGATGGGATCCCTGGATTGTGATAGCTCGTATGGGATGGGATCCCTGGGATGGGATGGGATGGGATCCCTGGGTTGGGATGGGATTGGATGGGTTGGGATACCTGGGATGGGCTGGGATGGCATGGGATGGAATGGGATGGTATCCTTGGATGGGATGGAATGGGATCCCTGAGATGGGATGCGATCCCTGGGATGGGATCCCTGGGCTGGGATGGGATCCCTGGAATGGGATGGGATCCCTGGAATGGGATGGGATGGGATTCCTGGGATGGGAATGGATGGGATGGGATGGGATTGGATGGGATGGGATCACTGTGATAGGATGGGATCCCTGGGTTGGGATCGAATCCCTGGGATGGCATCCCTGGGATGGGATGGAACCTCTGGGATGGGATCCCTGGGGTGGGATGGGTTGGAATGGGATGGGATCCCTGGGATCGGATGGGATCCCTGGGTTGGGATGGGTTCCATGGGATGGGATCCCCGGGATGGGATGGGATGGGATGGGATGGGATGGGATAGGATCTCTGGGATTGAATCCCTGGGATGGGATGGGATCCCTGGGATGTTATGGGATCCGCGGGATGTGATGGGATGGGATTCCTGGGATGGGAATGGGTGGGGTGGGATGGGATGGGATGGGATGGGATGGGATGGGATGGGATCCCTGGGATGGGATGGGATCCCTGTGATGGGAAGGGATGGTATCCCTGCGATGGGATCGGTTGGGATGGGATCCCTGGGATGGGATGGAATACCTGGCATGAGATAGCAGGGATGATATGGGATGGGATGGGATGGGATGGGATGGGATGGGATGGGATGGGATGGGATGGGATCCCTGGGATGGGATACCTGGGATGGGATGGGATGGGATTGGATGGGATGGGATGGGATCCCTGGGATGGGATGGGATGCGATGGGATGGGATGGGATGGGATCCCTGGGTTGGGATGGGTTCCATGGGATGGGATCCCCGGGATGGGATGGGATGGGATGGGATGGGATGGGATGGGATGGGATGGGATAGGATCTCTGGGATTGAATCCCTGGGATGGGATGGGATCCCTGGGATGTTATGGGATCCGCGGGATGTGATGGGATGGGATTCCTGGGATGGGAATGGGTGGGGTGGGATGGGATGGGATGGGATGGGATGGGATGGGATGGGATGGGATCCCTGGGATGGGATGGGATCCCTGTGATGGGAAGGGATGGCATCCCTGCGATGGGATCGGTTGGGATGGGATCCCTGGGATGGGATGGAATACCTGGCATGAGATAGCAGGGATGATATGGGATGGGATGGGATGGGATGGGATGGGATGGGATGGGATGGGATCCCTGGGATGGGATACCTGGGATGGGATGGGATGGGATTGGATGGGATGGGATGGGATCCCTGGGATGGGATGGGATGCGATGGGATGGGATGGGATCCCTGGGATGGGATGGGATTCCTGGGATGGTATCCCTGAGATGGGTTAGGATGGGATTGGAAGGAATGGGATGGGATCCCTGGGATGGGATGGGATCCCTGGGATGGGATGTGTTCACTGGGATGGGTTGGGATCCCTGGAATGGGATGGGATGGGATTCCTGGGATGGGATGGGATGGGATCCCTGGGATAGTATGGGATTCCTGCGTTGGGATCGAATCCCTGGTATGGCATCAGTGAGATGGGATGAGATCTCTAACATGGGATCCCTGGGATGGGATGTGATCCCTGGGATGAGAAGGGATGGGATGGAATGGGATGGGATCCCTGGGATGGGATGGGATGGGATCCCTGGGATGTTATCCCTGGGATGGGATTGGATCCCTGGGATGGGATGGGATGGGATGGGATGGGATGGGATGGGATGGGATGGAATGGGATGGGATGGCATGGGATGGGATTCCTGGAATGGGATGGGATCCCTGGAATGGGATGGGATGGGATTCCTGGGATGGGAATGGATGGGATGGGATGGGATTGGATGGGATGGGATCACTGGGATGGGATGGGATCCCTGTGATGGGATGGGATGGGATCCCTGGGATGGGATTTGTTGGGATGGGATCCCTGGGATGGGATGGAATACCTGGGATGAGATCGCTGGGATGGGATGGGATGGGATGGGATCCCTGGGCTGGGATGGGATCGGATGGTATCCCTGGGATGGGATACATGGGATGGGATCGGATGTGATTGCATGGGATGGGATTGGATGGGATGGGATGGGCTAGAATGGGTTGGGATGGGATGGGATCAATGGGATGGGAGCGGAGGGGATGGGATGGGATGGGTTGGGATCCCTGGGATGGGATCCCTTGGATGGGATGTGATCCCTGGGATGGGATCCCTGGAATGGGATGGGATGGGATCGATGGGATGGGATGGGATGGGTTGGGATGGGTTGGGATGGGATGGAATGGGATGGGATGGAATGGAATGGGATGGGATCCCTGGGATGGGATGGGATCCCTGGGATGGGAACAGATGAAATGGGATCCCTGGGATGGGATGGAATCCCTGGGATGGGATAGCTGGGATGGAATGGGATCCCTGGGATGGAATGGGATCCCTGGGATGGGATGGGATCCCTGGGATGGGATGGGATCCCTGGGTTGGGATCCCAGGAATGTGATCCCTCGTATGGGATGGGATCCCTGGGACGGGATGGAATCCCTGGGATGGGATAACTGGGATGGGATGGGATCCCTGGGAAGGGATCCCGGGGATCGGATGGGATGGGATGGGATGGGATGGGATGGGATGGGATCCCTGGGATGGGATGGGATCCCTGGGTTGGGATCCCAGGAATGTGATGCCTCGTATGGGATGGGATCCCTGGGATGGGATGGAATCCCTGCGATGGGATCCCTGGGATGGGATGGGATCCCTGGGAAGGGATGGGATCCCTGGGAAGGGATCCCAGGGATGGGATGGGATGGGATGGGATGGGATGGGATGGGATCCCTGTGATGGGATGGGATGGAATGGCATGGGATCGCTGGGATGAGATGGGCTGGGATGGAATCCCTGGGATGGGATTGGATCACTGGGACGGGATGGGATGGGATGGGATGGGATGGGATGGGATGGGATGGGATCCCTGTGATGGGATGGGATGGAATGGCATGGGATCGCTGGGATGAGATGGGCTGGGATGGAATCCCTGGGATGGGATTGGATCACTGGGACGGGATGGGATGGGATGGGATGGGATGGGATGGGATGGGATGGGATGGGATGGGATGGGATGGGATGGGATGGCATGGGATGGGATGGGATAGGATGGGATGGGTTGGGTTGGGATGGGATCCCTGGGATGGGATGGGATGGGATGGGATGGAATGGGATGGGATGGGGTGGGATGGGATGGGTTGGAATGGGATGGGATGGGATGGGATGGTATGGGATAGGATGGGATGGGATTGGATGGGATGGGATGGGATAGGATGGGATGGGATGGGATTTGATGGGATGGGATGGGATGGGATAGGATCGTTAAGATTGGATCCCTGGGATGAGATGGGAACTCCGGGATGGGATCCCTGGGATGGGATGGGATGGGATGGGATGGGATGGGATGGGATGGGATGGGATGGAATGTCATGGGATGGGATGGGATTGGATGGGATGGCATGTGTTGGGATGGGTTGGGAACCCTGGGATGGGATGTTATGGGATTCATGGGATGAGATGGGATGGAATGGGATGGGATGGGATTGGATGGGATGTGTTGGGATGGGATGGGATCTCTTGGATGGGATGGGATGGGATGGGATGGGATGGGATGGTGCGGGACGGGATGGGATGGGATGGGATCCCTCTGATGGGATGGGATCCCAAGAATGGGATCCCTGGGATGGGATCCCAGGGATGGGATGGGATGGGATTGGATGGGATGGGATCCCTGGGATGGGATTCCTGGGATGGTATCCCTGGGATGGGTTAGGATGGGATTGGAAGGAATGGGATGGGATCCCTGGGATGGGATGGGATCCCTGGGATGGGATGTGTTCACTGGGATGGGTTGGGATCCCTGGAATGGGATGGGATGGGATTCCTGGGATGGGATGGGATTCCTGGGATGGGATGGGATGGGATCCCTGGGATAGTATGGGATTCCTGCGTTGGGATCGAATCCCTGGGATGGCATCAGTGAGATGGGATGAGATCTCTAACATGGGATCCCTGGGATGGGATGTGATCCCTGGGATGAGAAGGGATGGGATGGAATGGGATGGGATCCCTGGGATGGGATGGGATGGGATCCCTGGGATGTTATCCCTGGGATGGGATTGGATCCCTGGGATGGGATGGGATGGGATGGGATGGGATGGGATGGGATGGGATGGAATGGGATGGGATGGCATGGGATGGGATTCCTGGAATGGGATGGGATCCCTGGAATGGGATGGGATGGGATTCCTGGGATGGGAATGGATGGGATGGGATGGGATTGGATGGGATGGGATCACTGGGATGGGATGGGATCCCTGTGATGGGATGGGATGGGATCCCTGGGATGGGATTTGTTGGGATGGGATCCCTGGGATGGGATGGAATAACTGGGATGAGATCGCTGGGATGGGATGGGATCGGATGGTATCCCTGGGATGGGATACATGGGATGGGATCGGATGTGATTGCATGGGATGGGATTGGATGGGATGGGTTGGGCTAGAATGGGTTGGGATGGGATGGGATCAATGGGATGGGAGCGGAGGGGATGGGATGGGATGGGTTGGGATCCCTGGGATGGGATCACTTGGATGGGATGTGATCCCTGGGATGGGATCCCTGGGATGGGATGGGATGGGATCGATGGGATGGGATGGGATGGGATGGGATGGGATGGGATGGGATGGGATGGGTTGGGATGGGTTGGGATGGGATAGGATCGCTGGGATTGGATCCCTGGGGTGAGATGGGAACCCTGTGATGGGATCCCTGGGATGGGATGGGATGGGATGGGATGGGATGGGATGGGATGGGATGGAATGGAATGGGATCGGATGGGATGGGATTGGATTGGATGGCATGGGTTGGGATGGGATTCGATGGGATGGGATGGGATCCCTGGGATGGGATCGGATGGGATGGGATGGGATCCCTGGGATGGAATCCCTGGGATAGGATGGGATCCCTGGGTTGGGATCGAATCCCTGGGATGTTATCCCTTGGATGGGATTGGATCCCTTGGATGGGATGAGATGGGATCCCTGGGATGGGATGGGATCCCTGGGATGGGATCCCTGGAATGTGATCCCTGAGATGGGATGCGATCCCTGGCATGGGATGGGATTGGATGGGATGGCATGGGTTGGGATGGGTTGGGAACACTGGGATGGGATGTTATGGGATCCCTGGGATGAGATGGGATGGGATTGGATCCCTGGGATGGGATGAGATGGGATCCCAGGGATGGGATCCCTGGATTGTGATAGCTCGTATGGGATGGGATCCCTGGGATGGGATGGGATGGGATCCCTGGGATGGGATGGGATGGGATTGGATGGGTTGGGATACCTGGGATGGGCTGGGATGGCATGGGATGGAATGGGATGGTATCCTTGGATGGGATGGAATGGGATCCCTGAGATGGGATGCGATCCCTGGGATGGGATCCCTGGGCTGGGATGGGATCCCTGGGATGAGAAGGGATGGGATGGAATGGGATGGGATCCCTGGGATGGGATGGGATGGGATCCCTGGGATCTTATCCCTGGGATGGGATTGGATCCCTGGGATGGGATGGGATGGGATGGGATGGGATGGGATGGGATGGGATGGAATGGGATGGGATGGCATGGGATGGGATGGGATGGCATGGGATGGGATCCCTGGAATGGGATGGGATCCCTGGAATGGGATGGGAATGGATGGGATGGGATGGGATGGGATGGGATGGGATGGGATGGGATGGGATGGGATGGGATGGGATAGGATCTCTGGGATTGGATCCCTGGGATGAGATGGGATCCCTGGGATGGGATCCCAGGGATGGGATGGGATGGGATTCCTGGGATGGGAATGGGTGGGATGGGATGGGACGGGATCCCTGGAATGGGATGGGCTCCCTGTGATGGGATGGGATGGTATCCCAGCGATGGGTTTGGTTGGGATGGGATCCCTGGGATGGGATGGAATACCTGGCATGAGATAGCAGGGATGATATGGGATGGGATGGGATGGGATGGGATGGGATGGGATGGGATGGGATTGGATCCCTGGGATGGGATGGAATGTGATGGGGTCGGATGGGATGGGATGGGTTGGGATGGGATGGGATCCCTTGGATGGGATGGGATGGGATGGGATGGGATCCCTGGGATGGGAACAGATCAAGTGGGATCCCTGGGATGGGATGGAATCCCTGGGATGGGATAGCTGGGATGCGATGGGATGGGATCCCTTGGATGGGAACAGATCAAGTGGGATCCCTGGGATGGGATGGAATCCCTGGGATGGGATAGCTGGGATGGGATGGGATCCCTGGGATGGGATGGGATCCCTGGGATGGGTTGGGATCCCCGGGATGGGATGGCCTCCCTGGGATGGGATCCATGGGATGGGTTACTTGGGATGGGATAGGATCCCTGGGATGGGAGAGGATGGAATGGGATATGTTGGGATGGGATGGGATCCCTGGGATGGGATGGGATCCCTGGGATGGGATGGAATCCCTGGGATGGGATCCCTGGGATGGGATGGGATGGGATGGGATCCCTGGGATGTTATGGGATCCGTGGGATGTGATGGGATGGGATTCCTGGGATGGCAATGGGTGGGATGGGATGGGATCACTGTGATGGGATGGAATCCCTGGGACGAGATCGCTGGGATGGGATGTGATGGGATGGGATGGGATGGGATGGGATCCCTGCGATGGGATGGGATGGTATGGGATGGGATCCCTGGGATGGGATCGGATGGGATGCCTGGGATGCGATGGGATGGGATCCGTGGGATGGGATGTGATCCCTGGGATGGGATGGGGTGAGATGGGATGGGATGGGATGGGATGGGATCCCTGGGATTGGATGGGATGGGATGGGATGGGTTGGGATGGGATGGGATGGGATTGGATGGGATGGGTTGGGATGGTATGGTATCCCATGGATGGTGTCCCTGGATTGGGTTGGGATGGGATGGGATGGCATGGGATGGGGTGGGATGGGATGGGATTGGATGGGATGGGGTGGGATGGGATGGGATTGGCTACGCTGGGTTGGGATGGGATGGGATCGATGGGATGGGATGGGATGGAATGGGATCCCTGGGATGGTACGGAATGGGATCCCTGGGATGGGATGGGATACCTGGTATGGGATCCCTAGGATGGGATGGGATGGGATGGGATGGGATGCGATGGGATAGGATGGGATGGGATGCGATGGGATAGGATGGGATGGGATGGGGTAGGATGTGATGGGATCCCTGGGATGGGATGGGATCCCTGGGATGGGATCTCTGGGATCGGATGGAATCCATGGGATGGGATGGGTTGGGATGGAATCCCTGGGATGGGGACCAGGGGATGGGATGGGATCCCTGGTATGGGATCCCTGGGATGGGATGGGATGGGATCCCTGGGATGGGATGGGATCCCTGGGATGGGATCCCTGGAATGTGATCCCGGAGATGGGATGCGATCCCTGGCATGGGATGGGATTGGATGGGATGGCATGGGTTGGGATGGGTTGGGAACACTGGGATGGGATGTTATGGGATCCCTGGGATGAGATGGGATGGGATTGGATCCCTGGGATGGGATGAGATGGGATCCCAGGGATGGGATCCCTGGATTGTGATAGCTCGTATGGGATGGGATCCCTGGGATGGGATGGGATGGGATCCCTGGGTTGGGATGGGATTGGATGGGTTGGGATACCTGGGATGGGCTGGGATGGCATGGGATGGAATGGGATGGTATCCTTGGATGGGATGGAATGGGATCCCTGAGATGGGATGCGATCCCTGGGATGGGATCCCTGGGCTGGGATGGGATCCCTGGAATGGGATGGGATCCCTGGAATGGGATGGGATGGGATTCCTGGGATGGGAATGGATGGGATGGGATGGGATTGGATGGGATGGGATCACTGTGATAGGATGGGATCCCTGGGTTGGGATCGAATCCCTGGGATGGCATCCCTGGGATGGGATGGAACCTCTGGGATGGGATCCCTGGGGTGGGATGGGTTGGAATGGGATGGGATCCCTGGGATCGGATGGGATCCCTGGGTTGGGATGGGTTCCATGGGATGGGATCCCCGGGATGGGATGGGATGGGATGGGATGGGATGGGATAGGATCTCTGGGATTGAATCCCTGGGATGGGATGGGATCCCTGGGATGTTATGGGATCCGCGGGATGTGATGGGATGGGATTCCTGGGATGGGAATGGGTGGGGTGGGATGGGATGGGATGGGATGGGATGGGATGGGATGGGATCCCTGGGATGGGATGGGATCCCTGTGATGGGAAGGGATGGTATCCCTGCGATGGGATCGGTTGGGATGGGATCCCTGGGATGGGATGGAATACCTGGCATGAGATAGCAGGGATGATATGGGATGGGATGGGATGGGATGGGATGGGATGGGATGGGATGGGATGGGATGGGATCCCTGGGATGGGATACCTGGGATGGGATGGGATGGGATTGGATGGGATGGGATGGGATCCCTGGGATGGGATGGGATGCGATGGGATGGGATGGGATGGGATCCCTGGGTTGGGATGGGTTCCATGGGATGGGATCCCCGGGATGGGATGGGATGGGATGGGATGGGATGGGATGGGATGGGATGGGATAGGATCTCTGGGATTGAATCCCTGGGATGGGATGGGATCCCTGGGATGTTATGGGATCCGCGGGATGTGATGGGATGGGATTCCTGGGATGGGAATGGGTGGGGTGGGATGGGATGGGATGGGATGGGATGGGATGGGATGGGATGGGATCCCTGGGATGGGATGGGATCCCTGTGATGGGAAGGGATGGCATCCCTGCGATGGGATCGGTTGGGATGGGATCCCTGGGATGGGATGGAATACCTGGCATGAGATAGCAGGGATGATATGGGATGGGATGGGATGGGATGGGATGGGATGGGATGGGATGGGATCCCTGGGATGGGATACCTGGGATGGGATGGGATGGGATTGGATGGGATGGGATGGGATCCCTGGGATGGGATGGGATGCGATGGGATGGGATGGGATCCCTGGGATGGGATGGGATTCCTGGGATGGTATCCCTGAGATGGGTTAGGATGGGATTGGAAGGAATGGGATGGGATCCCTGGGATGGGATGGGATCCCTGGGATGGGATGTGTTCACTGGGATGGGTTGGGATCCCTGGAATGGGATGGGATGGGATTCCTGGGATGGGATGGGATGGGATCCCTGGGATAGTATGGGATTCCTGCGTTGGGATCGAATCCCTGGTATGGCATCAGTGAGATGGGATGAGATCTCTAACATGGGATCCCTGGGATGGGATGTGATCCCTGGGATGAGAAGGGATGGGATGGAATGGGATGGGATCCCTGGGATGGGATGGGATGGGATCCCTGGGATGTTATCCCTGGGATGGGATTGGATCCCTGGGATGGGATGGGATGGGATGGGATGGGATGGGATGGGATGGGATGGAATGGGATGGGATGGCATGGGATGGGATTCCTGGAATGGGATGGGATCCCTGGAATGGGATGGGATGGGATTCCTGGGATGGGAATGGATGGGATGGGATGGGATTGGATGGGATGGGATCACTGGGATGGGATGGGATCCCTGTGATGGGATGGGATGGGATCCCTGGGATGGGATTTGTTGGGATGGGATCCCTGGGATGGGATGGAATACCTGGGATGAGATCGCTGGGATGGGATGGGATGGGATGGGATCCCTGGGCTGGGATGGGATCGGATGGTATCCCTGGGATGGGATACATGGGATGGGATCGGATGTGATTGCATGGGATGGGATTGGATGGGATGGGATGGGCTAGAATGGGTTGGGATGGGATGGGATCAATGGGATGGGAGCGGAGGGGATGGGATGGGATGGGTTGGGATCCCTGGGATGGGATCCCTTGGATGGGATGTGATCCCTGGGATGGGATCCCTGGAATGGGATGGGATGGGATCGATGGGATGGGATGGGATGGGTTGGGATGGGTTGGGATGGGATGGAATGGGATGGGATGGAATGGAATGGGATGGGATCCCTGGGATGGGATGGGATCCCTGGGATGGGAACAGATGAAATGGGATCCCTGGGATGGGATGGAATCCCTGGGATGGGATAGCTGGGATGGAATGGGATCCCTGGGATGGAATGGGATCCCTGGGATGGGATGGGATCCCTGGGATGGGATGGGATCCCTGGGTTGGGATCCCAGGAATGTGATCCCTCGTATGGGATGGGATCCCTGGGACGGGATGGAATCCCTGGGATGGGATAACTGGGATGGGATGGGATCCCTGGGAAGGGATCCCGGGGATCGGATGGGATGGGATGGGATGGGATGGGATGGGATGGGATCCCTGGGATGGGATGGGATCCCTGGGTTGGGATCCCAGGAATGTGATGCCTCGTATGGGATGGGATCCCTGGGATGGGATGGAATCCCTGCGATGGGATCCCTGGGATGGGATGGGATCCCTGGGAAGGGATGGGATCCCTGGGAAGGGATCCCAGGGATGGGATGGGATGGGATGGGATGGGATGGGATGGGATCCCTGTGATGGGATGGGATGGAATGGCATGGGATCGCTGGGATGAGATGGGCTGGGATGGAATCCCTGGGATGGGATTGGATCACTGGGACGGGATGGGATGGGATGGGATGGGATGGGATGGGATGGGATGGGATCCCTGTGATGGGATGGGATGGAATGGCATGGGATCGCTGGGATGAGATGGGCTGGGATGGAATCCCTGGGATGGGATTGGATCACTGGGACGGGATGGGATGGGATGGGATGGGATGGGATGGGATGGGATGGGATGGGATGGGATGGGATGGGATGGCATGGGATGGGATGGGATAGGATGGGATGGGTTGGGTTGGGATGGGATCCCTGGGATGGGATGGGATGGGATGGGATGGAATGGGATGGGATGGGGTGGGATGGGATGGGTTGGAATGGGATGGGATGGGATGGGATGGTATGGGATAGGATGGGATGGGATTGGATGGGATGGGATGGGATAGGATGGGATGGGATGGGATTTGATGGGATGGGATGGGATGGGATAGGATCGTTAAGATTGGATCCCTGGGATGAGATGGGAACTCCGGGATGGGATCCCTGGGATGGGATGGGATGGGATGGGATGGGATGGGATGGGATGGGATGGGATGGAATGTCATGGGATGGGATGGGATTGGATGGGATGGCATGTGTTGGGATGGGTTGGGAACCCTGGGATGGGATGTTATGGGATTCATGGGATGAGATGGGATGGAATGGGATGGGATGGGATTGGATGGGATGTGTTGGGATGGGATGGGATCTCTTGGATGGGATGGGATGGGATGGGATGGGATGGGATGGTGCGGGACGGGATGGGATGGGATGGGATCCCTCTGATGGGATGGGATCCCAAGAATGGGATCCCTGGGATGGGATCCCAGGGATGGGATGGGATGGGATTGGATGGGATGGGATCCCTGGGATGGGATTCCTGGGATGGTATCCCTGGGATGGGTTAGGATGGGATTGGAAGGAATGGGATGGGATCCCTGGGATGGGATGGGATCCCTGGGATGGGATGTGTTCACTGGGATGGGTTGGGATCCCTGGAATGGGATGGGATGGGATTCCTGGGATGGGATGGGATTCCTGGGATGGGATGGGATGGGATCCCTGGGATAGTATGGGATTCCTGCGTTGGGATCGAATCCCTGGGATGGCATCAGTGAGATGGGATGAGATCTCTAACATGGGATCCCTGGGATGGGATGTGATCCCTGGGATGAGAAGGGATGGGATGGAATGGGATGGGATCCCTGGGATGGGATGGGATGGGATCCCTGGGATGTTATCCCTGGGATGGGATTGGATCCCTGGGATGGGATGGGATGGGATGGGATGGGATGGGATGGGATGGGATGGAATGGGATGGGATGGCATGGGATGGGATTCCTGGAATGGGATGGGATCCCTGGAATGGGATGGGATGGGATTCCTGGGATGGGAATGGATGGGATGGGATGGGATTGGATGGGATGGGATCACTGGGATGGGATGGGATCCCTGTGATGGGATGGGATGGGATCCCTGGGATGGGATTTGTTGGGATGGGATCCCTGGGATGGGATGGAATAACTGGGATGAGATCGCTGGGATGGGATGGGATCGGATGGTATCCCTGGGATGGGATACATGGGATGGGATCGGATGTGATTGCATGGGATGGGATTGGATGGGATGGGTTGGGCTAGAATGGGTTGGGATGGGATGGGATCAATGGGATGGGAGCGGAGGGGATGGGATGGGATGGGTTGGGATCCCTGGGATGGGATCACTTGGATGGGATGTGATCCCTGGGATGGGATCCCTGGGATGGGATGGGATGGGATCGATGGGATGGGATGGGATGGGATGGGATGGGATGGGATGGGATGGGTTGGGATGGGTTGGGATGGGATAGGATCGCTGGGATTGGATCCCTGGGGTGAGATGGGAACCCTGTGATGGGATCCCTGGGATGGGATGGGATGGGATGGGATGGGATGGGATGGGATGGGATGGAATGGAATGGGATCGGATGGGATGGGATTGGATTGGATGGCATGGGTTGGGATGGGATTCGATGGGATGGGATGGGATCCCTGGGATGGGATCGGATGGGATGGGATGGGATCCCTGGGATGGAATCCCTGGGATAGGATGGGATCCCTGGGTTGGGATCGAATCCCTGGGATGTTATCCCTTGGATGGGATTGGATCCCTTGGATGGGATGAGATGGGATCCCTGGGATGGGATGGGATCCCTGGGATGGGATCCCTGGAATGTGATCCCTGAGATGGGATGCGATCCCTGGCATGGGATGGGATTGGATGGGATGGCATGGGTTGGGATGGGTTGGGAACACTGGGATGGGATGTTATGGGATCCCTGGGATGAGATGGGATGGGATTGGATCCCTGGGATGGGATGAGATGGGATCCCAGGGATGGGATCCCTGGATTGTGATAGCTCGTATGGGATGGGATCCCTGGGATGGGATGGGATGGGATCCCTGGGATGGGATGGGATGGGATTGGATGGGTTGGGATACCTGGGATGGGCTGGGATGGCATGGGATGGAATGGGATGGTATCCTTGGATGGGATGGAATGGGATCCCTGAGATGGGATGCGATCCCTGGGATGGGATCCCTGGGCTGGGATGGGATCCCTGGGATGAGAAGGGATGGGATGGAATGGGATGGGATCCCTGGGATGGGATGGGATGGGATCCCTGGGATCTTATCCCTGGGATGGGATTGGATCCCTGGGATGGGATGGGATGGGATGGGATGGGATGGGATGGGATGGGATGGAATGGGATGGGATGGCATGGGATGGGATGGGATGGCATGGGATGGGATCCCTGGAATGGGATGGGATCCCTGGAATGGGATGGGAATGGATGGGATGGGATGGGATTGGATGGGATGGGATCACTGGGATGGGATGGGATCCCTGGAATGGGATGGGATGGGATTCCTGGGATGGGAATGGATGGGATGGGATCCCTGGGATGGGATACATGGGATGGGATCGGATGTGATTGCATGGGATGGGATTGGATGGGATGGGTTGGGCTAGAATGGGTTGGGATGGGATGGGATCAATGGGATGGGAGCGGAGGGGATGGGATGGGATGGGTTGGGATCCCTGGGATGGGATCCCTTGGATGGGATGTGATCCCTGGGATGGGATCCCTGGGATGGGATGGGATGGGATCGATGGGATGGGATGGGATGGGATGGGATGGGATGGGTTGGGATGGGTTGGGATGGGATAGGATCGCTGGGATTGGATCCCTGGGGTGAGATGGGAACCCTGTGATGGGATCCCTGGGATGGGATGGGATGGGATGGGATGGGATGGGATGGGATGGGATGGGATGGAATGGAATGGGATCGGATGGGATGGGATTGGATTGGATGGCATGGGTTGGGATGGGATTCGATGGGATGGGATGGGATCCCTGGGATGGGATCGGATGGGATGGGATGGGATCCCTGGGATGGAATCCCTGGGATAGGATGGGATCCCTGGGTTGGGATCGAATCCCTGGGATGTTATCCCTTGGATGGGATTGGATCCCTTGGATGGGATGAGATGGGATCCCTGGGATGGGATGGGATCCCTGGGATGGGATCCCTGGAATGTGATCCCTGAGATGGGATGCGATCCCTGGCATGGGATGGGATTGGATGGGATGGCATGGGTTGGGATGGGTTGGGAACACTGGGATGGGATGTTATGGGATCCCTGGGATGAGATGGGATGGGATTGGATCCCTGGGATGGGATGAGATGGGATCCCAGGGATGGGATCCCTGGATTGTGATAGCTCGTATGGGATGGGATCCCTGGGATGGGATGGGATGGGATCCCTGGGATGGGATGGGATGGGATTGGATGGGTTGGGATACCTGGGATGGGCTGGGATGGCATGGGATGGAATGGGATGGTATCCTTGGATGGGATGGAATGGGATCCCTGAGATGGGATGCGATCCCTGGGATGGGATCCCTGGGCTGGGATGGGATCCCTGGGATGAGAAGGGATGGGATGGAATGGGATGGGATCCCTGGGATGGGATGGGATGGGATCCCTGGGATCTTATCCCTGGGATGGGATTGGATCCCTGGGATGGGATGGGATGGGATGGGATGGGATGGGATGGGATGGGATGGGATGGAATGGGATGGGATGGCATGGGATGGGATTCCTGGAATGGGATGGGATCCCTGGAATGGGATGGGATGGGATTCCTGGGATGGGAATGGATGGGATGGGATGGGATTGGATGGGATGGGATCACTGGGATGGGATGGGATCCCTGGAATGGGATGGGATGGGATTCCTGGGATGGGAATGGATGGGATGGGATCCCTGGGATGGGATGGAATACCTGGGATGAGATCGCTGGGATGGGATGGGATGGGATCCCTGGGCTGGGATGGGATCGGATGGTATCCCTGGGATGGGATACATGGGATGGGATCGGATGTGATTGCATGGGATGGGATTGGATGGGATGGGATGGGCTAGAATGGGTTGGGATGGGATGGGATCAATGGGATGGGAGCGGAGGGGATGGGATGGGATGGGTTGGGATCCCTGGGATGGGATCCCTTGGATGGGATGTGATCCCTGGGATGGGATCCCTGGGATGGGATGGGATGGGATCGATGGGATGGGATGGGATGGGATGGGATGGGTTGGGATGGGTTGGGATGGGATAGGATCGCTGGGATTGGATCCCTGGGATGAGATGGGAACCCTGTGATGGGATCCCTGGGATGGGATGGGATGGGATGGGATGGGATGGGATGGGATGGAATGGGATGGGATGGAATGGAATGGGATCGGATGGGATGGGATTGGATTGGATGGCATGGGTTGGGATGGGATTCGATGGGATGGGATGGGATCCCTGGGATGGGATCGGATGGGATGGGATGGGATCCCTGGGACGGAATCCCTGGGATAGGATGGGATCCCTGGGTTGGGATCGAATCCCTGGGATGTTATCCCTTGGATGGGATTGGATCCCTTGGATGGGATGAGATGGGATCCCTGGGATGGGATGGAATCCCTGGGATGGGATCCCTGGAATGTGATCCCTGAGATGGGATGCGATCCCTGGCATGGGATGGGATAGGATGGGATGGCATGGGTTGGGATGGGTTGGGAACACTGGGATGGGATGTTATGGGATCCCTGGGATGAGATGGGATGGGATTGGATCCCTGGGATGGGATGAGATGGGATCCCAGGGATGGGATCCCTGGATTGTGATAGCTCGTATGGGATGGGATCCCTGGGATGGGATGGGATGGGATCCCTGGGATGGGATGGGATGGGATTGGATGGGTTGGGATACCTGGGATGGGCTGGGATGGCATGGGATGGAATGGGATGGTATCCTTGGATGGGATGGAATGGGATCCCTGAGATGGGATGCGATCCCTGGGATGGGATCCCTGGGCTGGGATGGGATCCCTGGAATGGGATGGGATCCCTGGAATGGGATGGGATTCCTGGGATGGGAATGGATGGGATGGGATGGGATTGGATGGGATGGGATCACTGTGATAGGATGGGATCCCTGGGTTGGGATCGAATCCCTGGGATGGCATCCCTGGGATGGGATGGAATCTCTGGGATGGGATCCCTGGGGTGGGATGGGTTGGAATGGGATGGGATCCCTGGGATCGGATGGGATCCCTGGGATGGGATGGGATGGGATCCCTGGGTTGGGATGGGTTCCATGGGATGGGATCCCCGGGATGGGATGGGATGGGATGGGATGGGATGGGATGGGATAGGATCTCTGGGATTGAATCCCTGGGATGGGATGGGATCCCTGGGATGTTATGGGATCCGCGGGATGTGATGGGATGGGATTCCTGGGATGGGAATGGGTGGGGTGGGATGGGATGGGATGGGATGGGATGGGATGGGATCCCTGGGATGGGATGGGATCCCTGTGATGGGAAGGGATGGCATCCCTGCGATGGGATCGGTTGGGATGGGATCCCTGGGATGGGATGGAATACCTGGCATGAGATAGCAGGGATGATATGGGATGGGATGGGATGGGATGGGATGGGATGGGATGGGATGGGATGGGATCCCTGGGATGGGATACCTGGGATGGGATGGGATGGGATTGGATGGGATGGGATGGGATCCCTGGGATGGGATGGGATGCGATGGGATGGGATGGGATCCCTGGGATGGGATGGGATTCCTGGGATGGTATCCCTGGGATGGGTTAGGATGGGATTGGAAGGAATGGGATGGGATCCCTGGGATGGGATGGGATCCCTGGGATGGGATGTGTTCACTGGGATGGGTTGGGATCCCTGCAATGGGATGGGATGGGATTCCTGGGATGGGATGGGATGGGATCCCTGGGATAGTATGGGATTCCTGCGTTGGGATCGAATCCCTGGGATGGCATCAGTGAGATTGGATGAGATCTCTAACATGGGATCCCTGGGATGGGATGTGATCCCTGGGATGAGAAGGGATGGGATGGAATGGGATGGGATCCCTGGGATGGGATGGGATGGGATCCCTGGGATGTTATCCCTGGGATGGGATTGGATCCCTGGGATGGGATGGGATGGGATGGGATGGGATGGGATGGGATGGGATGGGATGGGATGGAATGGGATGGGATGGCATGGGATGGGATTCCTGGAATGGGATGGGATCCCTGGAATGGGATGGGATGGGATTCCTGGGATGGGAATGGATGGGATGGGATGGGATTGGATGGGATGGGATCACTGGGATGGGATGGGATCCCTGTGATGGGATGGGATGGGATCCCTGGGATGGGATTTGTTGGGATGGGATCCCTGGGATGGGATGGAATACCTGGGATGAGATCGCTGGGATGGGATGGGATGGGATGGGATCCCTGGGCTGGGATGGGATCGGATGGTATCCCTGGGATGGGATACATGGGATGGGATCGGATGTGATTGCATGGGATGGGATTGGATGGGATGGGATGGGCTAGAATGGGTTGGGATGGGATGGGATCAATGGGATGGGAGCGGAGGGGATGGGATGGGATGGGTTGGGATCCCTGGGATGGGATCCCTTGGATGGGATGTGATCCCTGGGATGGGATCCCTGGAATGGGATGGGATGGGATCGATGGGATGGGATGGGATGGGTTGGGATGGGTTGGGATGGGATGGAATGGGATGGGATGGAATGGAATGGGATGGGATCCCTGGGATGGGATGGGATCCCTGGGATGGGAACAGATGAAATGGGATCCCTGGGATGGGATGGAATCCCTGGGATGGGATAGCTGGGATGGAATGGGATCCCTGGGATGGAATGGGATCCCTGGGATGGGATGGGATCCCTGGGATGGGATGGGATCCCTGGGTTGGGATCCCAGGAATGTGATCCCTCGTATGGGATGGGATCCCTGGGACGGGATGGAATCCCTGGGATGGGATAACTGGGATGGGATGGGATCCCTGGGAAGGGATCCCGGAGATCGGATGGGATGGGATGGGATGGGATGGGATGGGATCCCTGGGATGGGATGGGATCCCTGGGTTGGGATCCCAGGAATGTGATGCCTCGTATGGGATGGGATCCCTGGGATGGGATGGAATCCCTGCGATGGGATCCCTGGGATGGGATGGGATCCCTGGGAAGGGATGGGATCCCTGGGAAGGGATCCCAGGGATGGGATGGGATGGGATGGGATGGGATGGGATGGGATGGGATGGGATGGGATCCCTGTGATGGGATGGGATGGAATGGCATGGGATCGCTGGGATGAGATGGGCTGGGATGGAATCCCTGGGATGGGATTGGATCACTGGGACGGGATGGGATGGGATGGGATGGGATGGGATGGGATGGCATGGGATGGGATGGGATAGGATGGGATGGGTTGGGTTGGGATGGGATCCCTGGGACGGGATGGGATGGGATGGGATGGGATGGAATGGGATGGGATGGGGTGGGATGGGATGGGTTGGAATGGGATGGGATGGGATGGGATGGTATGGGATAGGATGGGATGGGATTGGATGGGATGGGATGGGATAGGATGGGATGGGATGGGATTTGATGGGATGGGATGGGATGGGATAGGATCGTTAAGATTGGATCCCTGGGATGAGATGGGAACTCCGGGATGGGATCCCTGGGATGGGATGGGATGGGATGGGATGGGATGGGATGGGATGGGATGGGATGGGATGGGATGGAATGTCATGGGATGGGATGGGATTGGATGGGATGGCATGTGTTGGGATGGGTTGGGAACCCTGGGATGGGATGTTATGGGATTCATGGGATGAGATGGGATGGAATGGGATGGGATGGGATTGGATGGGATGTGTTGGGATGGGATGGGATCTCTTGGATGGGATGGGATGGGATGGGATGGGATGGGATGGGATGGGATGGGATGGGATGGTGCGGGACGGGATGGGATGGGATGGGATCCCTCTGATGGGATGGGATCCCAAGAATGGGATCCCTGGGATGGGATCCCAGGGATGGGATGGGATGGGATTGGATGGGATGGGATGGGATACCTGGGATGGGATGGGATGGCATGGGATGGGATGGTATCCTTGGATGGGATGGAATGGGATCCCTGAGATGGGATGCGATCCCTGGGATGGGATCCCTGGGCTGGGATGGGATCCCTGGAATGGGATGGGATCCCTGGGATGGGATACAAGGGATGGGATCGGATGTGATTGCATGGGATGGGATCGGATGGGATGGGAGCGGAGGGGATGGGATGGGATGCCTGGCATGGGATGGGATGGGATTCGTGGGATGGGATGGGATCCCTGGGATAGGATGGGGTGAGATGGGATGGGATGGGATGGGATCCCTGGGATTGGATGGGATGGAATGGGATCCCTGAGATGGGATGCGATCCCTGGGATGGGATGGGATTGGATGGGATGGGTTGGGAAACATGGGATGGGATGTTATGGGATCCCTGGGATGGGATGGGATGGGATTGGATCCCTGGGATGGGATGAGATGGGATCCCAGGGATGGGATCCCTGGATTGTGATCCCTCGTATGGGATGGGATGCCTGGGAAGGGATGGGATCCCAGGGATGGGATCCCTGGGATGGGATGGAATGGGATGGGATGGGATGGGATGGGATGGGATGGGGTGGGATGGGTTGGGATGGGATGGGATGGGATCGGATGGGATGGGAGCGGAGGGGATGGGATGGGATGGGATGGGGTGGGATGGGTTGGGATGGGATGGGATGGGATCGGATGGGATGGGAGCGGAGGGGATGGGATGGGATGCCTGGCATGGGATGGGATGGGATTCGTGGGATGGGATGGGATCCCTGGGATAGGATGGGGTGAGATGGGATGGGATGGGATGGGATCCCTGGGATTGGATGGGATGGAATGGGATCCCTGAGATGGGATGCGATCCCTGGGATGGGATGGGATTGGATGGGATGGGTTGGGAAACATGGGATGGGATGTTATGGGATCCCTGGGATGAGATGGGATGGGATTGGATCCCTGGGATGGGATGAGATGGGATCCCAGGGATGGGATCCCTGGGATGGGATGGAATGGGATGGGATGGGATGGGATGGGATGGGATGGGATGGGGTGGGATGGGTTGGGATGGGATGGGATGGGATGGGTTGGGATGGGATGGGATCTCAGAGATGGGATGGGAGGGGATGTGATGGGATGGGAAGGTATGGGATGGGATCCCTGGGATGGGATGGGATCCCTGGGATGGCATGGGATGGGATCCCTGGGATGGCATGGGTTGGGATCGGATGGGATGGGATGGGATGGAATGGGATGGGATGGGGTGGGATGGGATTGGTTGGGATGGGATGCGATCCCTGGGATGGTATGGGATGGGATCCCTGGGATGGGATCTCTGGGATAGGATGGTATCCATGGGATGGGATGGGTTGGGATGGGATGCAATCCCTGGGATGGGGACCCGGGGACGGGATGGGATCCCTGGTATGGGATCCCTGGGATGGGATGGGATGGGATGGGATGGGATCCCTGGGATGGGATCCCTGGGATGGGATCCCTGGGATGGGATGGGATCCCTGGGATGGGATATCTGGGATGGGATGTGATGGGACGGGATGGGATGGGATGGGGTGCGAAGGGATGGGATGGGCTACAATGGGATGGGATGGGATGGGATGGGATGGGATGGGATGGGATGGGATGGGATGGGATGGGATGGGATGGGATGGGTTTGGATGGGATGGTTTTGGATGGGATGGGATGGGATCCCTGGGATGGGATGGGATGGGATGGAATGGGATGGGATGGGATGCCATGGCATGGGATCCGCGGGATGAGATGGGATGGGATACATGGGATGGGATCCCTGGGATGGGATGGGATGAGATGGGATGGGATGGGATGGGATGGGATCCCTGGGTTGGGATTGGTTGGGATGGGATACCTGGGATGGGATGGAATCCCTGGGATGAGATCGCTGGGATGGGATGGGATGGGATGGGATGGGAAGGGGTGGGATGGGATGGGATGGGACGGGATGGGATGGGATGGGATCCCTGCGATGGGATGGGATGGGATGGTATGGTATCCCTGGGATGGTGTCCCTGGAATGGGATGGGATGGGATGGGATGGGATGGGATGGGATGGGATGGGATTGGATGGGATGGGATGGGGTAGGATGGGATGAGATTGGCTACAATGGGTTGGGATGGGAGGGGATCGATGGGATGGGATGGGATGAAATGGGATCCCTGGGATGGTACGGAATGGGATGGGATGGGATGGGATACCTGGTATGGGATCCCTAGGATGGGATGGGAGGGGATGGGATGTGATAGGATGGGATGGGATGGGGTAGGATGGGATGGGATGGGTTTGGATGGGACGGAATCCCTGGGATGAGATGGGATGGGATGGGTTGCCATGGCATGGGATCCGCGGGATGAGATGGGATGGGATACGTGGGATGGGATGGGATCCCTGGGATGGGATGGGATGAGATGGGATGGGATGGGATGGGATGGGATGGGATCCCTGGGTTGGGATTGGTTGGGATGGGATGGGATGGGATGGGATCCCTGGGTTGGGATTGGTTGGGATGGGATACCTGGGATGGGCTGGAATCCCTGGGATGAGATCCTTGGGATGGGATGGGATGGGATGGGATGGGATGGGATGGGATGGGATGGGATGGGATGGGATGGGATGGGATGGGGTGGGATGGGATGGGACGGGATGGGATGGGATGGGATCCCTGCGATGGGATGGGATGGTATGGTATAGCTGGGATAGTGTCCCTAGGATGGGATGGGATGGAATGGGATGGGATGGGATGGGATGGGATGGGATTGGATGGGATGGGATGGGGTGGGATGGGATGGGATTGGCTACAATGGGTTGGGATGGGATGGGATCGATGGGATGGGATGGGATGGGATGGAATGGGATCCCTGGGATGGTACGGCATGGGATCCCTGCGATGGGATGGGATCCCTGGGATGAGATGGGATGGGATTGGATCCCTGGGATGGGATGGGTTCCATGGGATGGGATCCCAGGAATGGGATGGGATGGGAGAGGATCTCTGGGATGGGATCCCTGGGATGGGATGGGATCCCTGGGATGGGATGGGATGGGATCCCTGGGATGGGATGGGGTGAGATGGGATGGGATGGGTTGGGATGGGATGGGATCCCTGGGATTGGATGGGATGGGATGGGATCCCTGGGTTGGGATTGGTTGGGATGGGATCCCTGGTATGGGATCCCTGGTATGGCATGGGATGGGATGGGATGGGATTGGATGGGATGGGATGGGATGGGATGGGGTAGGATGGGATGGGATGGGTTTGGATGGGATGGGATCCCTGGGATGGGATATCTGGGATGGGATGTGATGGGACGGGATGGGATGGGATGGGATGGGATGGGATAGGATGGGATGGGATGGGGTAGGATGGGATGGGATGGGTTTGGATGGGATGGGATCCGTGGGATGGGATGGGATGGGATTGGATAGGATGGGATGGGATGGGATGGGCTACAATGGGATGGGATGGGATAGGATGGGATGAGATGGGATCCCTGGGATGGGATAGGATGGCTAGGATTGGTTCACTGGGATGGGATGGGATCCCTGGTGTGGGATCCCTAGGATGGGATGGGATGGGATGGGATGGGATGGGATGGGATGTGATTGGATGGGATCCCTGGGATGGGATGGGATGGGATCTCTAGGATGGGATGGGATCCCTGGGATGGGATCCCTGGGATGGGATCCATGGGATGAGATGGGATCCCTGGGATGGAATCCCTGGGATGGGATTGGATCACTGGGACGGGACGGGATGGGATGGGATGGCATGGGATGGGATGGGATGGGATAGGATGGGATGGGATGGGATCCCTGGGATGGGATGGGATCCCTGGAATGGGATGGGATGGGATCCCTGGGATGGGATGGGATGGGATTGGATGGGTTGGGATACCTGGGATGGGCTGGGATGGCATGGGATGGAATGGGATGGTATCCTTGGATGGGATGGAATGGGATCCCTGAGATGGGATGCGATCCCTGGGATGGGATCCCTGGGCTGGGATGGGATCCCTGGGATGAGAAGGGATGGGATGGAATGGGATGGGATCCCTGGGATGGGATGGGATGGGATCCCTGGGATCTTATCCCTGGGATGGGATTGGATCCCTGGGATGGGATGGGATGGGATGGGATGGGATGGGATGGGATGGGATGGGATGGGATGGGATGGGATGGGATGGAATGGGATGGGATGGCATGGGATGGGATTCCTGGAATGGGATGGGATCCCTGGAATGGGATGGGATGGGATTCCTGGGATGGGATCACTGGGATGGGATGGGATCCCTGGAATGGGATGGGATGGGATTCCTGGGATGGGAATGGATGGGATGGGATCCCTGGGATGGGATGGAATACCTGGGATGAGATCGCTGGGATGGGATGGGATGGGATCCCTGGGCTGGGATGGGATCGGATGGTATCCCTGGGATGGGATACATGGGATGGGATGGGATAGGATGGGATGGGTTGGGTTGGGATGGGATCCCTGGGATGGGATGGGATGGGATGGGATGGGATGGGATCAATGGGATGGGAGCGGAGGGGATGGGATGGGATGGGTTGGGATCCCTGGGATGGGATCCCTTGGATGGGATGTGATCCCTGGGATGGGATCCCTGGGATGGGATGGGATGGGATCGATGGGATGGGATGGGATGGGATGGGATGGGTTGGGATGGGTTGGGATGGGATAGGATCGCTGGGATTGGATCCCTGGGATGAGATGGGAACCCTGTGATGGGATCCCTGGGATGGGATGGGATGGGATGGGATGGGATGGGATGGGATGGAATGGGATGGGATGGAATGGAATGGGATCGGATGGGATGGGATTGGATTGGATGGCATGGGTTGGGATGGGATTCGATGGGATGGGATGGGATCCCTGGGATGGGATCGGATGGGATGGGATGGGATCCCTGGGATGGAATCCCTGGGATAGGATGGGATCCCTGGGTTGGGATCGAATCCCTGGGATGTTATCCCTTGGATGGGATTGGATCCCTTGGATGGGATGAGATGGGATCCCTGGGATGGGATGGAATCCCTGGGATGGGATCCCTGGAATGTGATCCCTGAGATGGGATGCGATCCCTGGCATGGGATGGGATAGGATGGGATGGCATGGGTTGGGATGGGTTGGGAACACTGGGATGGGATGTTATGGGATCCCTGGGATGAGATGGGATGGGATTGGATCCCTGGGATGGGATGAGATGGGATCCCAGGGATGGGATCCCTGGATTGTGATAGCTCGTATGGGATGGGATCCCTGGGATGGGATGGGATGGGATCCCTGGGATGGGATGGGATGGGATTGGATGGGTTGGGATACCTGGGATGGGCTGGGATGGCATGGGATGGAATGGGATGGTATCCTTGGATGGGATGGAATGGGATCCCTGAGATGGGATGCGATCCCTGGGATGGGATCCCTGGGCTGGGATGGGATCCCTGGAATGGGATGGGATCCCTGGAATGGGATGGGATTCCTGGGATGGGAATGGATGGGATGGGATGGGATTGGATGGGATGGGATCACTGTGATAGGATGGGATCCCTGGGTTGGGATCGAATCCCTGGGATGGCATCCCTGGGATGGGATGGAATCTCTGGGATGGGATCCCTGGGGTGGGATGGGTTGGAATGGGATGGGATCCCTGGGATCGGATGGGATCCCTGGGATGGGATGGGATGGGATCCCTGGGTTGGGATGGGTTCCATGGGATGGGATCCCCGGGATGGGATGGGATGGGATGGGATGGGATAGGATCTCTGGGATTGAATCCCTGGGATGGGATGGGATCCCTGGGATGTTATGGGATCCGCGGGATGTGATGGGATGGGATTCCTGGGATGGGAATGGGTGGGGTGGGATGGGATGGGATGGGATGGGATGGGATGGGATGGGATCCCTGGGATGGGATGGGATCCCTGTGATGGGAAGGGATGGCATCCCTGCGATGGGATCGGTTGGGATGGGATCCCTGGGATGGGATGGAATACCTGGCATGAGATAGCAGGGATGATATGGGATGGGATGGGATGGGATGGGATGGGATGGGATGGGATCCCTGGGATGGGATACCTGGGATGGGATGGGATGGGATTGGATGGGATGGGATGGGATCCCTGGGATGGGATGGGATGCGATGGGATGGGATGGGATCCCTGGGATGGGATGGGATTCCTGGGATGGTATCCCTGGGATGGGTTAGGATGGGATTGGAAGGAATGGGATGGGATCCCTGGGATGGGATGGGATCCCTGGGATGGGATGTGTTCACTGGGATGGGTTGGGATCCCTGGAATGGGATGGGATGGGATTCCTGGGATGGGATGGGATGGGATCCCTGGGATAGTATGGGATTCCTGCGTTGGGATCGAATCCCTGGGATGGCATCAGTGAGATTGGATGAGATCTCTAACATGGGATCCCTGGGATGGGATGTGATCCCTGGGATGAGAAGGGATGGGATGGAATGGGATGGGATCCCTGGGATGGGATGGGATGGGATCCCTGGGATGTTATCCCTGGGATGGGATTGGATCCCTGGGATGGGATGGGATGGGATGGGATGGGATGGGATGGGATGGGATGGGATGGGATGGGATGGGATGGGATGGAATGGGATGGGATGGCATGGGATGGGATTCCTGGAATGGGATGGGATCCCTGGAATGGGATGGGATGGGATTCCTGGGATGGGAATGGATGGGATGGGATGGGATTGGATGGGATGGGATCACTGGGATGGGATGGGATCCCTGTGATGGGATGGGATGGGATCCCTGGGATGGGATTGGTTGGGATGGGATACCTGGGATGGGATGGAATCCCTGGGATGAGATCGCTGGGATGGGATGGGATGGGATGGGATGGGAAGGGGTGGGATGGGATGGGATGGGACGGGATGGGATGGGATGGGATCCCTGCGATGGGATGGGATGGGATGGTATGGTATCCCTGGGATGGTGTCCCTGGAATGGGATGGGATGGGATGGGATGGGATGGGATGGGATGGGATGGGATTGGATGGGATGGGATGGGGTAGGATGGGATGAGATTGGCTACAATGGGTTGGGATGGGAGGGGATCGATGGGATGGGATGGGATGAAATGGGATCCCTGGGATGGTACGGAATGGGATGGGATGGGATGGGATACCTGGTATGGGATCCCTAGGATGGGATGGGAGGGGATGGGATGTGATAGGATGGGATGGGATGGGGTAGGATGGGATGGGATGGGTTTGGATGGGACGGGATCCCTGGGATGGGATGGGATGGGATGGGATGGGTTGCCATGGCATGGGATCCGCGGGATGAGATGGGATGGGATACGTGGGATGGGATGGGATCCCTGGGATGGGATGGGATGAGATGGGATGGGATGGGATGGGATGGGATGGGATGGGATCCCTGGGTTGGGATTGGTTGGGATGGGATGGGATGGGATGGGATCCCTGGGTTGGGATTGGTTGGGATGGGATACCTGGGATGGGCTGGAATCCCTGGGATGAGATCCTTGGGATGGGATGGGATGGGATGGGATGGGATGGGATGGGATGGGATGGGATGGGATGGGATGGGGTGGGATGGGATGGGACGGGATGGGATGGGATGGGATCCCTGCGATGGGATGGGATGGTATGGTATAGCTGGGATAGTGTCCCTAGGATGGGATGGGATGGAATGGGATGGGATGGGATGGGATGGGATGGGATGGGATTGGATGGGATGGGATGGGGTGGGATGGGATGGGATTGGCTACAATGGGTTGGGATGGGATGGGATCGATGGGATGGGATGGGATGGGATGGAATGGGATCCCTGGGATGGTACGGCATGGGATCCCTGCGATGGGATGGGATCCCTGGGATGAGATGGGATGGGATTGGATCCCTGGGATGGGATGGGTTCCATGGGATGGGATCCCAGGAATGGGATGGGATGGGAGAGGATCTCTGGGATGGGATCCCTGGGATGGGATGGGATCCCTGGGATGGGATGGGATGGGATCCCTGGGATGGGATGGGGTGAGATGGGATGGGATGGGTTGGGATGGGATGGGATCCCTGGGATTGGATGGGATGGGATGGGATCCCTGGGTTGGGATTGGTTGGGATGGGATCCCTGGTATGGGATCCCTGGTATGGCATGGGATGGGATGGGATGGGATTGGATGGGATGGGATGGGATGGGATGGGGTAGGATGGGATGGGATGGGTTTGGATGGGATGGGATCCCTGGGATGGGATATCTGGGATGGGATGTGATGGGACGGGATGGGATGGGATGGGATGGGATGGGATAGGATGGGATGGGATGGGGTAGGATGGGATGGGATGGGTTTGGATGGGATGGGATCCGTGGGATGGGATGGGATTGGATAGGATGGGATGGGATGGGATGGGCTACAATGGGATGGGATGGGATAGGATGGGATGAGATGGGATCCCTGGGATGGGATAGGATGGCTAGGATTGGTTCACTGGGATGGGATGGGATCCCTGGTGTGGGATCCCTAGGATGGGATGGGATGGGATGTGATGGGATGGGATGGGATGTGATTGGATGGGATCCCTGGGATGGGATGGGATCTCTAGGATGGGATGGGATCCCTGGGATGGGATCCCTGGGATGGGATCCATGGGATGAGATGGGATCCCTGGGATGGAATCCCTGGGATGGGATTGGATCACTGGGACGGGATGGGATGGGATGGGATGGGATGGCATGGGATGGGATGGGATAGGATGGGATGGGATGGGATCCCTGGGATGGGATGGGATCCCTGGAATGGGATGGGATGGAATGGGATGGGATGGGGTGGGATGGGATGGGTTGGAATGGGATGGGATCCTTGGGATGGGATGGGATGGAATGGAATCCCTGGGATGGGATGGGATCCCTGGGATGGGATGGGATGGGATGGGATGGGATGGGATGGGATGGGATAGGATGGGATGGGATGGGATTTGATGGGATGGGATGGGATGGGATGCGATGGGATAGGATCGCTGGGATTGGATCCCTGGGATGAGATGGGAACTCCGGGATGGGATCCCTGGGATGGGATGGGATGGGATGGGATGGGATGGGATGGGATGGGATGGGATGGGATGGGATGGGATGTCATGGGATGGGATGGGATTGGATGGGATGGCATGTGTTGGGATGGGTTGGGAACCCTGGGATGGGATGTTATGGGATTCCTGGGATGAGATGGGATGGGATTGGATCCCTGGGATGGGATGAGATGGGATCCCCGGGATGCGATCCCTGGATTGTGATCCCTCGTATGGGATGGGATCTCTGGGATGGGATGGGATGGGATGGAATGGGATGGGATGGGATGGGATGGGATGGGATGGGATGGGATGGAATGTCATGGGATGGGATGGGATTGGATGGGATGGCATGTGTTGGGATGGGATCTCTTGGATGGGATGGGATGGGATGGGATGGGATGGGATGGGATGGTGCGGGACGGGATGGGATGGGATGGGATCCCAAGAATGGGATCCCTGGGATGGGATCCCAGGGATGGGATGGGATGGGATTGGATGGGATGGGATACCTGGGATGGGATGGGATGGCATGGGATGGGATGGGATGGTATCCTTGGATGGGATGGAATGGGATCCCTGAGATGGGATGCGATCCCTGGGATGGGATCCCTGGGCTGGGATGGGATCCCTGGAATGGGATGGGATCCCTGGGATGGGATACAAGGGATGGGATCGGATGTGATTGCATGGGATGGGATCGGATGGGATGGGATGGGCTAGAATGAGTTGGGATGGGATGGGATCGATGGGATGGGAGCGGAGGGGATGGGATGGGATGCCTGGCATGGGATGGGATGGGATCCGTGGGATGGGATCCCTGGGATGGGATGGGGTGAGATGGGATGGGATGGGATGGGATCCCTGGGATGGGATGTGTTCACTGGGATGGGTTGGGATCCCTGGAATGGGATGGGATGGGATTCCTGGGATGGGATGGGATGGGATCCCTGGGATAGTATGGGATTCCTGCGTTGGGATCGAATCCCTGGGATGGCATCAGTGAGATGGGATGAGATCCCTAACATGGGATCCCTGGGATGGGATGTGATCCCTGGGATGAGAAGGGATGGGATGGAATGGGATGGGATCCCTGGGATGGGATGGGATGGGATGGGATCCCTGGGATGGAATCCCTGGGATAGGATGGGATCCCTGGGTTGGGATCGAATCCCTGGGATGTTATCCCTTGGATGGGATTGGATCCCTTGGATGGGATGGGATGGGATGGGATGGGATGGGATGGGATGGGATGGGATGTGATGGCATGGGATGGGATCCCTGGAATGGGATGGGATCCCTGGAATGGGATGGGATGGGATTCCTGGGATGGGAATGGATGGGATGGGATGGGATTGGATGGGATGGCATGGGTTGGGATGGGATTCGATGGGATGGCATGGGATGGGATCCCTGGGATGGGATGGGATCCCTGGGATGGGATGGGTTGGGATCCCTGGGTTGGGATGGGATCCCTGGGATGGAATCCCTGGGATAGGATGGGATGGGTTGGAATGGGATGGGATCCCTGGCATGGGATGGGATCCCTGGGATGGGATGGGATGGGATCCCTGGGTTGGGATGGGTTCCATGGGATGGGATCCCTGGGATGGGATGGGATGGGATGGGATGGGATGGGATGGGATGGGATGGGATGGGATGGGATGGGATAGGATCTCTGGGCTGGGATGGGATCGGATGGTATCCCTGGGATGGGATACATGGGATGGGATCGGATGTGATTGCATGGGATGGGATTGGATGGGATGGGATGGGCTAGAATGGGTTGGGATGGGATGGGATCAATGGGATGGGAGCGGAGGGGATGGGATGGGATGGGATGGGATGGGATGGGATCCCTGGAATGGGATGGGATCCCTGGAATGGGATGGGATGGGATTCCTGGGATGGGAATGGATGGGATGGGATGGGATTGGATGGGATGGCATGGGTTGGGATGGGATTCGATGGGATGGGATGGGATCCCTGGGATGGGATCGGATGGGATGGGATGGGATCCCTGGGATGGAATCCCTGGGATAGGATGGGATGGGTTGGAATGGGATGGGATCCCTGGGATGGGATGGGATCCCTGGGATGGGATGGGATGGGATCCCTGGGATGGGATGGGTTCCATGGGATGGGATCCCTGGGATGGGATGGGATGGGATGGGATGGGATGGGATGGGATGGGATGGGATGGGATGGGATGGGATGGGATAGGATCTCTGGGATTGGATCCCTGGGATGAGATGGGATCCCTGGGATGGGATCCCAGGGATGGGATGGGATGGGATTCCTGGGATGGGAATGGGTGGGATGGGATGGGACGGGATCCCTGGAATGGGATGGGCTCCCTGTGATGGGATGGGATGGTATCCCAGCGATGGGTTTGGTTGGGATGGGATCCCTGGGATGGGATGGAATACCTGGCATGAGATAGCAGGGATGATATGGGATGGGATGGGATGGGATGGGATGGGATGGGATGGGATGGGATTGGATCCCTGGGATGGGATGGAATGTGATGGGGTCGGATGGGATGGGATGGGTTGGGATGGGATGGGATCCCTTGGATGGGATGGGATGGGATGGGATGGGATCCCTGGGATGGGAACAGATCAAGTGGGATCCCTGGGATGGGATGGAATCCCTGGGATGGGATAGCTGGGATGCGATGGGATGGGATCCCTTGGATGGGAACAGATCAAGTGGGATCCCTGGGATGGGATGGAATCCCTGGGATGGGATAGCTGGGATGGGATGGGATCCCTGGGATGGGATGGGATCCCTGGGATGGGTTGGGATCCCCGGGATGGGATGGCCTCCCTGGGATGGGATCCATGGGATGGGTTACTTGGGATGGGATAGGATCCCTGGGATGGGAGAGGATGGAATGGGATATGTTGGGATGGGATGGGATCCCTGGGATGGGATGGGATCCCTGGGATGGGATACCTGGAATGTGATCCCTCGTATGGGATGGGATCACTGGGATGGGATGGAATCCCTGGGATGGGATCCCTGGGATGGGATGGGATGGGATGGGATCCCTGGGATGTTATGGGATCCGTGGGATGTGATGGGATGGGATTCCTGGGATGGCAATGGGTGGGATGGGATGGGATCACTGTGATGGGATGGAATCCCTGGGACGAGATCGCTGGGATGGGATGTGATGGGATGGGATGGGATGGGATGGGATCCCTGCGATGGGATGGGATGGTATGGGATGGGATCCCTGGGATGGGATCGGATGGGATGCCTGGGATGCGATGGGATGGGATCCGTGGGATGGGATGTGATCCCTGGGATGGGATGGGGTGAGATGGGATGGGATGGGATGGGATGGGATCCCTGGGATTGGATGGGATGGGATGGGATGGGTTGGGATGGGATGGGATGGGATTGGATGGGATGGGTTGGGATGGTATGGTATCCCATGGATGGTGTCCCTGGATTGGGTTGGGATGGGATGGGATGGCATGGGATGGGGTGGGATGGGATGGGATTGGATGGGATGGGGTGGGATGGGATGGGATTGGCTACGCTGGGTTGGGATGGGATGGGATCGATGGGATGGGATGGAATGGGATCCCTGGGATGGTACGGAATGGGATCCCTGGGATGGGATGGGATACCTGGTATGGGATCCCTAGGATGGGATGGGATGGGATGGGATGCGATGGGATAGGATGGGATGGGATGCGATGGGATAGGATGGGATGGGATGGGGTAGGATGTGATGGGATCCCTGGGATGGGATGGGATCCCTGGGATGGGATCTCTGGGATCGGATGGAATCCATGGGATGGGATGGGTTGGGATGGAATCCCTGGGATGGGGACCAGGGGATGGGATGGGATCCCTGGTATGGGATCCCTTGGATGGGATGGGATGGGATCCCTGGGATGGGATGGGATCCCTGGAATGTGATCCCGGAGATGGGATGCGATCCCTGGCATGGGATGGGATTGGATGGGATGGCATGGGTTGGGATGGGTTGGGAACACTGGGATGGGATGTTATGGGATCCCTGGGATGAGATGGGATGGGATTCCTGGGATGGGAATGGGTGGGGTGGGATGGGATGGGATGGGATGGGATGGGATGGGATGGGATGGGATGGGATGGGATCCCTGGGATGGGATGGGATGCCTGTGATGGGAAGGGATGGTATCCCTGCGATGGGATCGGTTGGGATGGGATCCCTGGGATGGGATGGAATACCTGGCATGAGATAGCAGGGATGATATGGGATGGGATGGGATGGGATGGGATGGGATGGGATGGGATGGGATGGGATGGGATCCCTGGGATGGGATACCTGGGATGGGATGGGATGGGATTGGATGGGATGGGATGGGATCCCTGGGATGGGATGGGATGCGATGGGATGGGATGGGATGGGATCCCTGGGTTGGGATGGGTTCCATGGGATGGGATCCCCGGGATGGGATGGGATGGGATGGGATGGGATGGGATGGGATGGGATAGGATCTCTGGGATTGAATCCCTGGGATGGGATGGGATCCCTGGGATGTTATGGGATCCGCGGGATGTGATGGGATGGGATTCCTGGGATGGGAATGGGTGGGGTGGGATGGGATGGGATGGGATGGGATGGGATGGGATGGGATGGGATGGGATGGGATCCCTGGGATGGGATGGGATCCCTGTGATGGGAAGGGATGGCATCCCTGCGATGGGATCGGTTGGGATGGGATCCCTGGGATGGGATGGAATACCTGGCATGAGATAGCAGGGATGATATGGGATGGGATGGGATGGGATGGGATGGGATGGGATGGGATGGGATCCCTGGGATGGGATACCTGGGATGGGATGGGATGGGATGGGATGGGATGGGATGGGATCCCTGGGATGGGATGGGATGCGATGGGATGGGATGGGATCCCTGGGATGGGATGGGATTCCTGGGATGGTATCCCTGGGATGGGTTAGGATGGGATTGGAAGGAATGGGATGGGATCCCTGGGATGGGATGGGATCCCTGGGATGGGATGTGTTCACTGGGATGGGTTGGGATCCCTGGAATGGGATGGGATGGGATTCCTGGGATGGGATGGGATGGGATCCCTGGGATAGTATGGGATTCCTGCGTTGGGATCGAATCCCTGGGATGGCATCAGTGAGATGGGATGAGATCTCTAACATGGGATCCCTGGGATGGGATGTGATCCCTGGGATGAGAAGGGATGGGATGGAATGGGATGGGATCCCTGGGATGGGATGGGATGGGATCCCTGGGATGTTATCCCTGGGATGGGATTGGATCCCTGGGATGGGATGGGATGGGATGGGATGGGATGGGATGGGATGGGATGGGATGGGATGGGATGGGATGGAATGGGATGGGATGGCATGGGATGGGATTCCTGGAATGGGATGGGATCCCTGGAATGGGATGGGATGGGATTCCTGGGATGGGAATGGATGGGATGGGATGGGATTGGATGGGATGGGATCACTGGGATGGGATGGGATCCCTGTGATGGGATGGGATGGGATCCCTGGGATGGGATTTGTTGGGATGGGATCCCTGGGATGGGATGGAATACCTGGGATGAGATCACTGGGATGGGATGGGATGGGATCCCTGGGCTGGGATGGGATCGGATGGTATCCCTGGGATGGGATACATGGGATGGGATCGGATGTGATTGCATGGGATGGGATTGGATGGGATGGGATGGGCTAGAATGGGTTGGGATGGGATGGGATCAATGGGATGGGAGCGGAGGGGATGGGATGGGATGGGTTGGGATCCCTGGGATGGGATCCCTTGGATGGGATGTGATCCCTGGGATGGGATCCCTGGAATGGGATGGGATGGGATCGATGGGATGGGATGGGATGGGTTGGGATGGGTTGGGATGGGATGGAATGGGATGGGATGGAATGGAATGGGATGGGATCCCTGGGATGGGATGGGATCCCTGGGATGGGAACAGATGAAATGGGATCCCTGGGATGGGATGGAATCCCTGGGATGGAATAGCTGGGATGGAATGGGATCCCTGGGATGGAATGGGATCCCTGGGATGGGATGGGATCCCTGGGATGGGATGGGATCCCTGGGTTGGGATCCCAGGAATGTGATCCCTCGTATGGGATGGGATCCCTGGGACGGGATGGAATCCCTGGGATGGGATAACTGGGATGGGATGGGATCCCTGGGAAGGGATCCCGAGGATCGGATGGGATGGGATGGGATGGGATGGGATGGGATCCCTGGGATGGGATGGGATCCCTGGGTTGGGATCCCAGGAATGTGATGCCTCGTATGGGATGGGATCCCTGGGATGGGATGGAATCCCTGCGATGGGATCCCTGGGATGGGATGGGATCCCTGGGAAGGGATGGGATCCCTGGGAAGGGATCCCAGGGATGGGACGGGATGGGATGGGATGGGATGGGATGGGATGGGATGGGATGGGATGGGATGGCATGGGATGGGATGGGATAGGATGGGATGGGTTGGGTTGGGATGGGATCCCTGGGATGGGATGGGATGGGATGGGATGGGATGGAATGGGATGGGATGGGGTGGGATGGGATGGGTTGGAATGGGATGGGATGGGATGGGATGGTATGGGATAGGATGGGATGGGATTGGATGGGATGGGATGGGATAGGATGGGATGGGATGGGATTTGATGGGATGGGATGGGATGGGATAGGATCGTTAAGATTGGATCCCTGGGATGAGATGGGAACTCCGGGATGGGATCCCTCGGATGGGATGGGATGGGATGGGATGGGATGGGATGGGATGGGATGGGATGGAATGTCATGGGATGGGATGGGATTGGATGGGATGGCATGTGTTGGGATGGGTTGGGAACCCTGGGATGGGATGTTATGGGATTCATGGGATGAGATGGGATGGAATGGGATGGGATGGGATTGGATGGGATGTGTTGGGATGGGATGGGATCTCTTGGATGGGATGGGATGGGATGGGATGGGATGGGATGGTGCGGGACGGGATGGGATGGGATGGGATCCCTCTGATGGGATGGGATCCCAAGAATGGGATCCCTGGGATGGGATCCCAGGGATGGGATGGGATGGGATTGGATGGGATGGGATGGGATACCTGGGATGGGATGGGATGGCATGGGATGGGATGGTATCCTTGGATGGGATGGAATGGGATCCCTGAGATGGGATGCGATCCCTGGGATGGGATCCCTGGGCTGGGATGGGATCCCTGGAATGGGATGGGATCCCTGGGATGGGATACAAGGGATGGGATCGGATGTGATTGCATGGGATGGGATCGGATGGGATGGGAGCGGAGGGGATGGGATGGGATGCCTGGCATGGGATGGGATGGGATTCGTGGGATGGGATGGGATCCCTGGGATAGGATGGGGTGAGATGGGATGGGATGGGATGGGATCCCTGGGATTGGATGGGATGGAATGGGATCCCTGAGATGGGATGCGATCCCTGGGATGGGATGGGATTGGATGGGATGGGTTGGGAAACATGGGATGGGATGTTATGGGATCCCTGGGATGAGATGGGATGGGATTGGATCCCTGGGATGGGATGAGATGGGATCCCAGGGATGGGATCCCTGGATTGTGATCCCTCGTATGGGATGGGATGCCTGGGAAGGGATGGGATCTCTGGGATGGGATCCCTGGGATGGGATGGGATGGGGTGGGATGGGTTGGGATGGGATGGGATGGGCTGGGATGGGATGGGATCTCAGAGATGGGATGGGAGGGGATGTGATGGGATGGGAAGGTATGGGATGGGATCCCTGGGATGGGATGGGATCCCTGGGATGGCATGGGATGGGATCCCTGGGATGGCATGGGTTGGGATCGGATGGGATGGGATGGGATGGGATGGGATGGAATGGGATGGGATGCGGTGGGATGGGATTGGTTGGGATGGGACGCGATCCCTGGGATGGTATGGGATGGGATCCCTGGGATGGGATCTCTGGGATAGGATGGTATCCATGGGATGGGATGGGTTGGGATGGGATGCAATCCCTGGGATGGGGACCCGGGGACGGGATGGGATCCCTGGTATGGGATCCCTGGGATGGGATGGGATGGGATGGGATGGGATGGGATGGGATGGGATCCCTGGGATGGGATCCCTGGGATGGGATCCCTGGGATGGGATGGGATCCCTGGGATGGGATATCTGGGATGGGATGTGATGGGACGGGATGGGATGGGATGGGGTGCGAAGGGATGGGATGGGCTACAATGGGATGGGATGGGATGGGATGGGATGGGATGGGATGGGATGGGATGGGATGGGTTTGGATGGGATGGTTTTGGATGGGATGGGATGGGATCCCTGGGATGGGATGGGATGGAATGGGATGGGATGGGATGCCATGGCATGGGATCCGCGGGATGAGATGGGATGGGATACATGGGATGGGATCCCTGGGATGGGATGGGATGAGATGGGATGGGATGGGATGGGATCCCTGGGTTGGGATTGGTTGGGATGGGATACCTGGGATGGGATGGAATCCCTGGGATGAGATCGCTGGGATGGGATGGGATGGGATGGGATGGGATGGGATGGGAAGGGGTGGGATGGGACGGGATGGAATGGGATGGGATCCCTGCGATGGGATGGGATGGGATGGTATGGTATCCCTGGGATGGTGTCCCTGGAATGGGATGGGATGGGATGGGATGGGATTGGATGGGATGGGATGGGGTAGGATGGGATGAGATTGGCTACAATGGGTTGGGATGGGAGGGGATCGATGGGATGGGATGGGATGGAATGGGATCCCTGGGATGGTACGGCATGGGATCCCTGCGATGGGATGGGATCCCTGGGATGAGATGGGATGGGATTGGATCCCTGGGATGGGATGGGTTCCATGGGATGGGATCCCAGGAATGGGATGGGATGGGAGAGGATCTCTGGGATGGGATCCCTGGGATGGGATGGGATCCCTGAGATGGGATGCGATCCCTGAGATGGGATCCCTGGGCTGGGATGGGATCCCTGGAATGGGATGGGATCCCTGGGATGGGATACAAGGGATGGGATCGGATGTGATTGCATGGGATGGGATCGGATGGGATGGGAGCGGAGGGGATGGGATGGGATGCCTGGCATGGGATGGGATTCGTGGGATGGGATGGGATCCCTGGGATAGGATGGGGTGAGATGGGATGGGATGGGATCCCTGGGATTGGATGGGATGGAATGGGATCCCTGAGATGGGATGCGATCCCTGGGATGGGATGGGATTGGATGGGATGGGTTGGGAAACATGGGATGGGATGTTATGGGATCCCTGGGATGAGATGGGATGGGATTGGATCCCTGGGATGGGATGAGATGGGATCCCAGGGATGGGATCCCTGGATTGTGATCCCTCGTATGGGATGGGATGCCTGGGAAGGGATGGGATCCCAGGGATGGGATCCCTGGGATGGGATGGAATGGGATGGGATGGGATGGGATGGGATGGGGTGGGATGGGATGAGATGGGATGGGATGGGATGGGATCCCTGGGTTGGGATTGGTTGGGATGGGATACCTGGGATGGGATGGAATCCCTGGGATGAGATCGCTGGGATGGGATGGGATGGGATGGGATGGGATGGGAAGGGGTGGGATGGGACGGGATGGGATGGGATGGGATCCCTGCGATGGGATGGGATGGGATGGTATGGTATCCCTGGGATGGTGTCCCTGGAATGGGATGGGATGGGATGGGATGGGATTGGATGGGATGGGATGGGGTAGGATGGGATGAGATTGGCTACAATGGGTTGGGATGGGAGGGGATCGATGGGATGGGATGGGATGGAATGGGATCCCTGGGATGGTACGGCATGGGATCCCTGCGATGGGATGGGATCCCTGGGATGAGATGGGATGGGATTGGATCCCTGGGATGGGATGGGTTCCATGGGATGGGATCCCAGGAATGGGATGGGATGGGAGAGGATCTCTGGGATGGGATCCCTGGGATGGGATGGGATCCCTGAGATGGGATGCGATCCCTGAGATGGGATCCCTGGGCTGGGATGGGATCCCTGGAATGGGATGGGATCCCTGGGATGGGATACAAGGGATGGGATCGGATGTGATTGCATGGGATGGGATCGGATGGGATGGGAGCGGAGGGGATGGGATGGGATGCCTGGCATGGGATGGGATTCGTGGGATGGGATGGGATCCCTGGGATAGGATGGGGTGAGATGGGATGGGATGGGATCCCTGGGATTGGATGGGATGGAATGGGATCCCTGAGATGGGATGCGATCCCTGGGATGGGATGGGATTGGATGGGATGGGTTGGGAAACATGGGATGGGATGTTATGGGATCCCTGGGATGAGATGGGATGGGATTGGATCCCTGGGATGGGATGAGATGGGATCCCAGGGATGGGATCCCTGGATTGTGATCCCTCGTATGGGATGGGATGCCTGGGAAGGGATGGGATCCCAGGGATGGGATCCCTGGGATGGGATGGAATGGGATGGGATGGGATGGGATGGGATGGGATGGGGTGGGATGGGATGAGATGGGATGGGATGGGATGGGATCCCTGGGTTGGGATTGGTTGGGATGGGATACCTGGGATGGGATGGAATCCCTGGGATGAGATCGCTGGGATGGGATGGGATGGGATGGGATGGGATGGGAAGGGGTGGGATGGGACGGGATGGGATGGGATGGGATCCCTGCGATGGGATGGGATGGGATGGTATGGTATCCCTGGGATGGTGTCCCTGGAATGGGATGGGATGGGATGGGATGGGATTGGATGGGATGGGATGGGGTAGGATGGGATGAGATTGGCTACAATGGGTTGGGATGGGAGGGGATCGATGGGATGGGATGGGATGGAATGGGATCCCTGGGATGGTACGGCATGGGATCCCTGCGATGGGATGGGATCCCTGGGATGAGATGGGATGGGATTGGATCCCTGGGATGGGATGGGTTCCATGGGATGGGATCCCAGGAATGGGATGGGATGGGAGAGGATCTCTGGGATGGGATCCCTGGGATGGGATGGGATCCCTGAGATGGGATGCGATCCCTGAGATGGGATCCCTGGGCTGGGATGGGATCCCTGGAATGGGATGGGATCCCTGGGATGGGATACAAGGGATGGGATCGGATGTGATTGCATGGGATGGGATCGGATGGGATGGGAGCGGAGGGGATGGGATGGGATGCCTGGCATGGGATGGGATTCGTGGGATGGGATGGGATCCCTGGGATAGGATGGGGTGAGATGGGATGGGATGGGATCCCTGGGATTGGATGGGATGGAATGGGATCCCTGAGATGGGATGCGATCCCTGGGATGGGATGGGATTGGATGGGATGGGTTGGGAAACATGGGATGGGATGTTATGGGATCCCTGGGATGAGATGGGATGGGATTGGATCCCTGGGATGGGATGAGATGGGATCCCAGGGATGGGATCCCTGGATTGTGATCCCTCGTATGGGATGGGATGCCTGGGAAGGGATGGGATCCCAGGGATGGGATCCCTGGGATGGGATGGAATGGGATGGGATGGGATGGGATGGGATGGGGTGGGATGGGATGAGATGGGATGGGATGGGATGGGATCCCTGGGTTGGGATTGGTTGGGATGGGATACCTGGGATGGGATGGAATCCCTGGGATGAGATCGCTGGGATGGGATGGGATGGGATGGGATGGGATGGGAAGGGGTGGGATGGGACGGGATGGGATGGGATGGGATCCCTGCGATGGGATGGGATGGGATGGTATGGTATCCCTGGGATGGTGTCCCTGGAATGGGATGGGATGGGATGGGATGGGATTGGATGGGATGGGATGGGGTAGGATGGGATGAGATTGGCTACAATGGGTTGGGATGGGAGGGGATCGATGGGATGGGATGGGATGGAATGGGATCCCTGGGATGGTACGGCATGGGATCCCTGCGATGGGATGGGATCCCTGGGATGAGATGGGATGGGATTGGATCCCTGGGATGGGATGGGTTCCATGGGATGGGATCCCAGGAATGGGATGGGATGGGAGAGGATCTCTGGGATGGGATCCCTGGGATGGGATGGGATCCCTGAGATGGGATGCGATCCCTGAGATGGGATCCCTGGGCTGGGATGGGATCCCTGGAATGGGATGGGATCCCTGGGATGGGATACAAGGGATGGGATCGGATGTGATTGCATGGGATGGGATCGGATGGGATGGGAGCGGAGGGGATGGGATGGGATGCCTGGCATGGGATGGGATTCGTGGGATGGGATGGGATCCCTGGGATAGGATGGGGTGAGATGGGATGGGATGGGATCCCTGGGATTGGATGGGATGGAATGGGATCCCTGAGATGGGATGCGATCCCTGGGATGGGATGGGATTGGATGGGATGGGTTGGGAAACATGGGATGGGATGTTATGGGATCCCTGGGATGAGATGGGATGGGATTGGATCCCTGGGATGGGATGAGATGGGATCCCAGGGATGGGATCCCTGGATTGTGATCCCTCGTATGGGATGGGATGCCTGGGAAGGGATGGGATCCCAGGGATGGGATCCCTGGGATGGGATGGAATGGGATGGGATGGGATGGGATGGGATGGGATGGGGTGGGATGGGATGAGATGGGATGGGATGGGATGGGATCCCTGGGTTGGGATTGGTTGGGATGGGATACCTGGGATGGGATGGAATCCCTGGGATGAGATCGCTGGGATGGGATGGGATGGGATGGGATGGGATGGGAAGGGGTGGGATGGGACGGGATGGGATGGGATGGGATCCCTGCGATGGGATGGGATGGGATGGTATGGTATCCCTGGGATGGTGTCCCTGGAATGGGATGGGATGGGATGGGATGGGATTGGATGGGATGGGATGGGGTAGGATGGGATGAGATTGGCTACAATGGGTTGGGATGGGAGGGGATCGATGGGATGGGATGGGATGGAATGGGATCCCTGGGATGGTACGGCATGGGATCCCTGCGATGGGATGGGATCCCTGGGATGAGATGGGATGGGATTGGATCCCTGGGATGGGATGGGTTCCATGGGATGGGATCCCAGGAATGGGATGGGATGGGAGAGGATCTCTGGGATGGGATCCCTGGGATGGGATGGGATCCCTGAGATGGGATGCGATCCCTGAGATGGGATCCCTGGGCTGGGATGGGATCCCTAGAATGGGATGGGATCCCTGGGATGGGATACAAGGGATGGGATCGGATGTGATTGCATGGGATGGGATCGGATGGGATGGGAGCGGAGGGGATGGGATGGGATGCCTGGCATGGGATGGGATTCGTGGGATGGGATGGGATCCCTGGGATAGGATGGGGTGAGATGGGATGGGATGGGATCCCTGGGATTGGATGGGATGGAATGGGATCCCTGAGATGGGATGCGATCCCTGGGATGGGATGGGATTGGATGGGATGGGTTGGGAAACATGGGATGGGATGTTATGGGATCCCTGGGATGAGATGGGATGGGATTGGATCCCTGGGATGGGATGAGATGGGATCCCAGGGATGGGATCCCTGGATTGTGATCCCTCGTATGGGATGGGATGCCTGGGAAGGGATGGGATCCCAGGGATGGGATCCCTGGGATGGGATGGAATGGGATGGGATGGGATGGGATGGGATGGGGTGGGATGGGATGAGATGGGATGGGATGGGATGGGATCCCTGGGTTGGGATTGGTTGGGATGGGATACCTGGGATGGGATGGAATCCCTGGGATGAGATTGCTGGGATGGGATGGGATGGGATGGGATGGGAAGGGGTGGGATGGGACGGGATGGGATGGGATGGGATCCCTGCGATGGGATGGGATGGGATGGTATGGTATCCCTGGGATGGTGTCCCTGGAATGGGATGGGATGGGATGGGATGGGATTGGATGGGATGGGATGGGGTAGGATGGGATGAGATTGGCTACAATGGGTTGGGATGGGAGGGGATCGATGGGATGGGATGGGATGGAATGGGATCCCTGGGATGGTACGGCATGGGATCCCTGCGATGGGATGGGATCCCTGGGATGAGATGGGATGGGATTGGATCCCTGGGATGGGATGGGTTCCATGGGATGGGATCCCAGGAATGGGATGGGATGGGAGAGGATCTCTGGGATGGGATCCCTGGGATGGGATGGGATCCCTGAGATGGGATGCGATCCCTGAGATGGGATCCCTGGGCTGGGATGGGATCCCTGGAATGGGATGGGATCCCTGGGATGGGATACAAGGGATGGGATCGGATGTGATTGCATGGGATGGGATCGGATGGGATGGGAGCGGAGGGGATGGGATGGGATGCCTGGCATGGGATGGGATTCGTGGGATGGGATGGGATCCCTGGGATAGGATGGGGTGAGATGGGATGGGATGGGATCCCTGGGATTGGATGGGATGGAATGGGATCCCTGAGATGGGATGCGATCCCTGGGATGGGATGGGATTGGATGGGATGGGTTGGGAAACATGGGATGGGATGTTATGGGATCCCTGGGATGAGATGGGATGGGATTGGATCCCTGGGATGGGATGAGATGGGATCCCAGGGATGGGATCCCTGGATTGTGATCCCTCGTATGGGATGGGATGCCTGGGAAGGGATGGGATCCCAGGGATGGGATCCCTGGGATGGGATGGAATGGGATGGGATGGGATGGGATGGGATGGGGTGGGATGGGATGAGATGGGATGGGATGGGATGGGATCCCTGGGTTGGGATTGGTTGGGATGGGATACCTGGGATGGGATGGAATCCCTGGGATGAGATCGCTGGGATGGGATGGGATGGGATGGGATGGGATGGGAAGGGGTGGGATGGGACGGGATGGGATGGGATGGGATCCCTGCGATGGGATGGGATGGGATGGTATGGTATCCCTGGGATGGTGTCCCTGGAATGGGATGGGATGGGATGGGAGGGGATGTGATGGGATGGGAAGGTATGGGATGGGATCCCTGGGATGGGATGGGATCCCTGGGATGGCATGGGATGGGATCCCTGGGATGGCATGGGTTGGGATCGGATGGGATGGGATGGGATGGAATGGGATGGGATGGGGTGGGATGGGATTGGTTGGGATGGGATGCGATCCCTGGGATGGTATGGGATGGGATCCCTGGGATGGGATCTCTGGGATAGGATGGTATCCATGGGATGGGATGGGTTGGGATGGGATGCAATCCCTGGGATGGGGACCCGGGGACGGGATGGGATCCCTGGTATGGGATCCCTGGGATGGGATGGGATGGGATGGGATGGGATCCCTGGGATGGGATCCCTGGGATGGGATCCCTGGGATGGGATGGGATCCCTGGGATGGGATATCTGGGATGGGATGTGATGGGACGGGATGGGATGGGATGGGGTGCGAAGGGATGGGATGGGCTACAATGGGATGGGATGGGATGGGATGGGATGGGATGGGATGGGATGGGATGGGATGGGATGGGATGGGATGGGTTTGGATGGGATGGTTTTGGATGGGATGGGATGGGATCCCTGGGATGGGATGGGATGGAATGGGATGGGATGGGATGCCATGGCATGGGATCCGCGGGATGAGATGGGATGGGATACATGGGATGGGATCCCTGGGATGGGATGGGATGAGATGGGATGGGATGGGATGGGATCCCTGGGTTGGGATTGGTTGGGATGGGATACCTGGGATGGGATGGAATCCCTGGGATGAGATCGCTGGGATGGGATGGGATGGGAAGGGGTGGGATGGGATGGGATGGGACGGGATGGGATGGGATGGGATCCCTGCGATGGGATGGGATGGTATGGTATCCCTGGGATGGTGTCCCTGGAATGGGATGGGATGGGATGGGATGGGATTGGATGGGATGGGATGGGGTAGGATGGGATGAGATTGGCTACAATGGGTTGGGATGGGAGGGGATCGATGGGATGGGATGGGATGAAATGGGATCCCTGGGATGGTACGGAATGGGATGGGATGGGATACCTGGTATGGGATCCCTAGGATGGGATGGGAGGGGATGGGATGTGATAGGATGGGATGGGATGGGGTAGGATGGGATGGGATGGGTTTGGATGGGACGGGATCCCTGGGATGGGATGGGATGGGATGGGATGGGTTGCCATGGCATGGGATCCGCGGGATGAGATGGGATGGGATACGTGGGATGGGATGGGATCCCTGGGATGGGATGGGATGAGATGGGATGGGATGGGATGGGATGGGATCCCTGGGTTGGGATTGGTTGGGATGGGATGGGATGGGATGGGATCCCTGGGTTGGGATTGGTTGGGATGGGATACCTGGGATGGGCTGGAATCCCTGGGATGAGATCCTTGGGATGGGATGGGATGGGATGGGATGGGATGGGATGGGATGGGATGGGATGGGGTGGGATGGGATGGGACGGGATGGGATGGGATGGGATCCCTGCGATGGGATGGGATGGTATGGTATAGCTGGGATAGTGTCCCTAGGATGGGATGGGATGGAATGGAATGGGATGGGATGGGATGGGATGGGATGGGATGGGATGGGATTGGATGGGATGGGATGGGGTGGGATGGGATGGGATTGGCTACAATGGGTTGGGATGGGATGGGATCGATGGGATGGGATGGGATGGGATGGAATGGGATCCCTGGGATGGTACGGCATGGGATCCCTGCGATGGGATGGGATCCCTGGGATGAGATGGGATGGGATTGGATCCCTGGGATGGGATGGGTTCCATGGGATGGGATCCCAGGAATGGGATGGGATGGGAGAGGATCTCTGGGATGGGATCCCTGGGATGGGATGGGATCCCTGGGATGGGATGGGATGGGATGGGATCCCTGGGATGGGATGGGGTGAGATGGGATGGGATGGGTTGGGATGGGATGGGATCCCTGGGATTGGATGGGATGGGATGGGATCCCTGGGTTGGGATTGGTTGGGATGGGATCCCTGGTATGGGATCCCTGGTATGGCATGGGATGGGATGGGATGGGATTGGATGGGATGGGATGGGATGGGATCCCTGGGATGGGATGGGATCCCTGGGATGGGATATCTGGGATGGGATGTGATGGGACGGGATGGGATGGGATGGGATGGGATGGGATAGGATGGGATGGGATGGGGTAGGATGGGATGGGATGGGTTTGGATGGGATGGGATCCGTGGGATGGGATGGGATGGGATTGGATAGGATGGGATGGGATGGGATGGGCTACAATGGGATGGGATGGGATAGGATGGGATGAGATGGGATCCCTGGGATGGGATAGGATGGCTAGGATTGGTTCACTGGGATGGGATGGGATCCCTGGTGTGGGATCCCTAGGATGGGATGGGATGGGATGTGATGGGATGGGATGGGATGTGATTGGATGGGATCCCTGGGATGGGATGGGATGGGATCTCTAGGATGGGATGGGATCCCTGGGATGGGATCCCTGGGATGGGATCCATGGGATGAGATGGGATCCCTGGGATGGAATCCCTGGGATGGGATTGGATCACTGGGACGGGATGGGATGGGATGGGATGGCATGGGATGGGATGGGATAGGATGGGATGGGATGGGATCCCTGGGATGGGATGGGATCCCTGGAATGGGATGGGATGGGATGGAATGGGATGGGATGGGGTGGGATGGGATGGGTTGGAATGGGATGGGATCCTTGGGATGGGATGGGATGGAATGGAATCCCTGGGATGGGATGGGATCCCTGGGATGGGATGGGATGGGATGGGATGGGATGGGATGGGATGGGATGGGATAGGATGGGATGGGATGGGATTTGATGGGATGGGATGGGATGGGATGCGATGGGTTAGGATCGCTGGGATTGGATCCCTGGGATGAGATGGGAACTCCGGGATGGGATCCCTGGGATGGGATGGGATGGGATGGGATGGGATGGGATGGGATGGGATGGGATGGGATGGGATGGGATGTCATGGGATGGGATGGGATTGGATGGGATGGCATGTGTTGGGATGGGTTGGGAACCCTGGGATGGGATGTTATGGGATTCCTGGGATGAGATGGGATGGGATTGGATCCCTGGGATGGGATGAGATGGGATCCCCGGGATGCGATCCCTGGATTGTGATCCCTCGTATGGGATGGGATCTCTGGGATGGGATGGGATGGGATGGAATGGGATGGGATGGGATGGGATGGGATGGAATGTCATGGGATGGGATGGGATTGGATGGGATGGCATGTGTTGGGATGGGATCTCTTGGATGGGATGGGATGGGATGGGATGGGATGGGATGGGATGGTGCGGGACGGGATGGGATGGGATGGGATCCCAAGAATGGGATCCCTGGGATGGGATCCCAGGGATGGGATGGGATGGGATTGGATGGGATGGGATGGGATACCTGGGATGGGATGGGATGGCATGGGATGGGATGGGATGGTATCCTTGGATGGGATGGAATGGGATCCCTGAGATGGGATGCGATCCCTGGGATGGGATCCCTGGGCTGGGATGGGATCCCTGGAATGGGATGGGATCCCTGGGATGGCATGGGATGGGATCCCTGGGATGGCATGGGTTGGGATCGGATGGGATGGGATGGGATGGGATGGAATGGGATGGGATGGGGTGGGATGGGATTGGTTGGGATGGGATGCGATCCCTGGGATGGTATGGGATGGGATCCCTGGGATGGGATCTCTGGGATAGGATGGTATCCATGGGATGGGATGGGTTGGGATGGGATGCAATCCCTGGGATGGGGACCCGGGGACGGGATGGGATCCCTGGTATGGGATCCCTGGGATGGGATGGGATGGGATGGGATGGGATGGGATCCCTGGGATGGGATCCCTGGGATGGGATCCCTGGGATGGGATGGGATCCCTGGGATGGGATATCTGGGATGGGATGTGATGGGACGGGATGGGATGGGATGGGGTGCGAAGGGATGGGATGGGCTACAATGGGATGGGATGGGATGGGATGGGATGGCATGGGATGGGATGGCATGGGATGGGATGGGATGGGATGGGATGGGATGGGATGGGTTTGGATGGGATGGTTTTGGATGGGATGGGATGGGATCCCTGGGATGGGATGGGATGGAATGGGATGGGATGGGATGCCATGGCATGGGATCCGCGGGATGAGATGGGATGGGATACATGGGATGGGATGGGATGAGATGGGATGGGATGGGATGGGATGGGATCCCTGGGTTGGGATTGGTTGGGATGGGATACCTGGGATGGGATGGAATCCCTGGGATGAGATCGCTGGGATGGGATGGGATGGGAAGGGGTGGGATGGGATGGGATGGGACGGGATGGGATGGGATGGGATCCCTGCGATGGGATGGGATGGGATGGTATGGTATCCCTGGGATGGTGTCCCTGGAATGGGATGGGATGGGATGGGATGGGATGGGATTGGATGGGATGGGATGGGGTAGGATGGGATGAGATTGGCTACAATGGGTTGGGATGGGAGGGGATCGATGGGATGGGATGGGATGAAATGGGATCCCTGGGAAGGTACGGAATGGGATGGGATGGGATACCTGGTATGGGATCCCTAGGATGGGATGGGAGGGGATGGGATGTGATAGGATGGGATGGGATGGGGTAGGATGGGATGGGATGGGTTTGGATGGGACGGGATCCCTGGGATGGGATGGGATGGGATGGGATGGGTTGCCATGGCATGGGATCCGCGGGATGAGATGGGATGGGATACGTGGGATGGGATGGGATCCCTGGGATGGGATGGGATGAGATGGGATGGGATGGGATGGGATGGGATCCCTGGGTTGGGATTGGTTGGGATGGGATGGGATGGGATGGGATCCCTGGGTTGGGATTGGTTGGGATGGGATACCTGGGATGGGCTGGAATCCCTGGGATGAGATCCTTCGGATGGGATGGGATGGGATGGGATGGGATGGGATGGGATGGGATGGGATGGGACGGGGTGGGATGGGATGGGACGGGATGGGATGGGATGGGATCCCTGCGATGGGATGGTATGGTATAGCTGGGATAGTGTCCCTAGGATGGGATGGGATGGAATGGGATGGGATGGGATGGGATGGGATTGGATGGGATGGGATGGGGTGGGATGGGATGGGATTGGCTACAATGGGTTGGGATGGGATGGGATCGATGGGATGGGATGGGATGGGATGGAATGGGATCCCTGGGATGGTACGGCATGGGATCCCTGCGATGGGATGGGATCCCTGGGATGAGATGGGATGGGATTGGATCCCTGGGATGGGATGGGTTCCATGGGATGGGATCCCAGGAATGGGATGGGATGGGAGAGGATCTCTGGGATGGGATCCCTGGGATGGGATGGGATCCCTGAGATGGGATGCGATCCCTGGGATGGGATCCCTGGGCTGGGATGGGATCCCTGGAATGGGATGGGATCCCTGGGATGGGATACAAGGGATGGGATCGGATGTGATTGCATGGGATGGGATCGGATGGGATGGGAGCGGAGGGGATGGGATGGGATGCCTGGCATGGGATGGGATGGGATTCGTGGGATGGGATGGGATCCCTGGGATAGGATGGGGTGAGATGGGATGGGATGGGATGGGATCCCTGGGATTGGATGGGATGGAATGGGATCCCTGAGATGGGATGCGATCCCTGGGATGGGATGGGATTGGATGGGATGGGTTGGGAAACATGGGATGGGATGTTATGGGATCCCTGGGATGAGATGGGATGGGATTGGATCCCTGGGATGGGATGAGATGGGATCCCAGGGATGGGATCCCTGGATTGTGATCCCTCGTATGGGATGGGATGCCTGGGAAGGGATGGGATCCCAGGGATGGGATCCCTGGGATGGGATGGAATGGGATGGGATGGGATGGGATGGGATGGGGTGGGATGGGTTGGGATGGGATGGGATGGGATCGGATGGGATGGGAGCGGAGGGGATGGGATGGGATGGGATGGGGTGGGATGGGTTGGGATGGGATGGGATGGGATCGGATGGGATGGGAGCGGAGGGGATGGGATGGGATGCCTGGCATGGGATGGGATGGGATTCGTGGGATGGGATGGGATCCCTGGGATAGGATGGGGTGAGATGGGATGGGATGGGATGGGATCCCTGGGATTGGATGGGATGGAATGGGATCCCTGAGATGGGATGCGATCCCTGGGATGGGATGGGATTGGATGGGATGGGTTGGGAAACATGGGATGGGATGTTATGGGATCCCTGGGATGAGATGGGATGGGATTGGATCCCTGGGATGGGATGAGATGGGATCCCAGGGATGGGATCCCTGGATTGTGATCCCTCGTATGGGATGGGATGCCTGGGAAGGGATGGGATCCCAGGGATGGGATCCCTGGGATGGGATGGAATGGGATGGGATGGGATGGGATGGGATGGGGTGGGATGGGTTGGGATGGGATGGGATGGGATGGGTTGGGATGGGATGGGATCTCAGAGATGGGATGGGAGGGGATGTGATGGGATGGGAAGGTATGGGATGGGATCCCTGGGATGGGATGGGATCCCTGGGATGGCATGGGATGGGATCCCTGGGATGGCATGGGTTGGGATCGGATGGGATGGGATGGGATGGGATGGAATGGGATGGGATGGGGTGGGATGGGATTGGTTGGGATGGGATGCGATCCCTGGGATGGTATGGGATGGGATCCCTGGGATGGGATCTCTGGGATAGGATGGTATCCATGGGATGGGATGGGTTGGGATGGGATGCAATCCCTGGGATGGGGACCCGGGGACGGGATGGGATCCCTGGTATGGGATCCCTGGGATGGGATGGGATGGGATGGGATGGGATCCCTGGGATGGGATCCCTGGGATGGGATCCCTGGGATGGGATGGGATCCCTGGGATGGGATATCTGGGATGGGATGTGATGGGACGGGATGGGATGGGATGGGGTGCGAAGGGATGGGATGGGCTACAATGGGATGGGATGGGATGGGATGGGATGGGATGGGATGGGATGGGATGGGATGGGTTTGGATGGGATGGTTTTGGATGGGATGGGATGGGATCCCTGGGTTGGGATGGGATGGAATGGGATGGGATGGGATGCCATGGCATGGGATCCGCGGGATGAGATGGGATGGGATACATGGGATGGGATCCCTGGGATGGGATGGGATGAGATGGGATGGGATGGGATGGGATGGGATGGGATCCCTGGGTTGGGATTGGTTGGGATGGGATACCTGGGATGGGATGGAATCCCTGGGATGAGATCGCTGGGATGGGATGGGATGGGATGGGAAGGGGTGGGATGGGATGGGATGGGACGGGATGGGATGGGATGGAATCTCTGCGATGGGATGGGATGGGATGGTATGGTATCCCTGGGATGGTGTCCCTGGAATGGGATGGGATGGGATGGGATGGGATGGGATGGGATGGGATGGGATGGGATGGGATGGGATTGGATGGGATGGGATGGGGTAGGATGGGATGAGATTGGCTACAATGGGTTGGGATGGGAGGGGATCGATGGGATGGGATGGGATGAAATGGGATCCCTGGGATGGTACGGAATGGGATGGGATGGGATGGGATACCTGGTATGGGATCCCTAGGATGGGATGGGAGGGGATGGGATGTGATAGGATGGGATGGGATGGGGTAGGATGGGATGGGATGGGTTTGGATGGGACGGGATCCCTGGGATGGGATGGGATGGGATGGGTTGCCATGGCATGGGATCCGCGGGATGAGATGGGATGGGATACGTGGGATGGGATGGGATCCCTGGGATGGGATGGGATGAGATGGGATGGGATGGGATGGGATGGGATGGGATCCCTGGGTTGGGATTGGTTGGGATGGGATGGGATGGGATGGGATCCCTGGGTTGGGATTGGTTGGGATGGGATACCTGGGATGGGCTGGAATCCCTGGGATGAGATCCTTGGGATGGGATGGGATGGGATGGGATGGGATGGGATGGGATGGGATGGGATGGGATGGGATGGGGTGGGATGGGATGGGACGGGATGGGATGGGATGGGATCCCTGCGATGGGATGGGATGGTATGGTATAGCTGGGATAGTGTCCCTAGGATGGGATGGGATGGAATGGGATGGGATGGGATGGCATGGGATGGGATGGGATGGTACCCTTGGATGGGATGGAAGGGGATCCCTGAGATGGGATGCGATCCCTGGGATGGGATCCCTGGGCTGGGATGGGATCCCTGGAATGGGATGGGATCCCTGGGATGGCATGGGATGGGATCCCTGGGATGGCATGGGTTGGGATCGGATGGGATGGGATGGGATGGGATGGAATGGGATGGGATGGGGTGGGATGGGATTGGTTGGGATGGGATGCGATCCCTGGGATGGTATGGGATGGGATCCCTGGGATGGGATCTCTGGGATAGGATGGTATCCATGGGATGGGATGGGTTGGGATGGGATGCAATCCCTGGGATGGGGACCCGGGGACGGGATGGGATCCCTGGTATGGGATCCCTGGGATGGGATGGGATGGGATCCCTGGGATGGGATCCCTGGGATGGGATCCCTGGGATGGGATGGGATCCCTGGGATGGGATATCTGGGATGGGATGTGATGGGACGGGATGGGATGGGATGGGGTGCGAAGGGATGGGATGGGCTACAATGGGATGGGATGGGATGGGATGGGATGGGATGGGATGGGATGGGATGGGATGGGATGGGTTTGGATGGGATGGTTTTGGATGGGATGGGATGGGATCCCTGGGATGGGATGGGATGGAATGGGATGGGATGGGATGCCATGGCATGGGATCCGCGGGATGAGATGGGATGGGATACATGGGATGGGATGGGATGAGATGGGATGGGATGGGATGGGATGGGATCCCTGGGTTGGGATTGGTTGGGATGGGATACCTGGGATGGGATGGAATCCCTGGGATGAGATCGCTGGGATGGGATGGGATGGGAAGGGGTGGGATGGGATGGGATGGGACGGGATGGGATGGGATGGGATCCCTGCGATGGGATGGGATGGGATGGTATGGTATCCCTGGGATGGTGTCCCTGGAATGGGATGGGATGGGATGGGATGGGATGGGATTGGATGGGATGGGATGGGGTAGGATGGGATGAGATTGGCTACAATGGGTTGGGATGGGAGGGGATCGATGGGATGGGATGGGATGAAATGGGATCCCTGGGAAGGTACGGAATGGGATGGGATGGGATACCTGGTATGGGATCCCTAGGATGGGATGGGAGGGGATGGGATGTGATAGGATGGGATGGGATGGGGTAGGATGGGATGGGATGGCTTTGGATGGGACGGGATCCCTGGGATGGGATGGGATGGGATGGGATGGGTTGCCATGGCATGGGATCCGCGGGATGAGATGGGATGGGATACGTGGGATGGGATGGGATCCCTGGGATGGGATGGGATGAGATGGGATGGGATGGGATGGGATGGGATCCCTGGGTTGGGATTGGTTGGGATGGGATGGGATGGGATGGGATCCCTGGGTTGGGATTGGTTGGGATGGGATACCTGGGATGGGCTGGAATCCCTGGGATGAGATCCTTGGGATGGGATGGGATGGGATGGGATGGGATGGGATGGGATGGGATGGGATGGGGTGGGATGGGATGGGACGGGATGGGATGGGATGGGATCCCTGCGATGGGATGGTATGGTATAGCTGGGATAGTGTCCCTAGGATGGGATGGGATGGAATGGGATGGGATGGGATGGGATGGGATGGGATTGGATGGGATGGGATGGGGTGGGATGGGATGGGATTGGCTACAATGGGTTGGGATGGGATGGGATCGATGGGATGGGATGGGATGGGATGGAATGGGATCCCTGGGATGGTACGGCATGGGATCCCTGCGATGGGATGGGATCCCTGGGATGAGATGGGATGGGATTGGATCCCTGGGATGGGATGGGTTCCATGGGATGGGATCCCAGGAATGGGATGGGATGGGAGAGGATCTCTGGGATGGGATCCCTGGGATGGGATGGGATCCCTGAGATGGGATGCGATCCCTGGGATGGGATCCCTGGGCTGGGATGGGATCCCTGGAATGGGATGGGATCCCTGGGATGGGATACAAGGGATGGGATCGGATGTGATTGCATGGGATGGGATCGGATGGGATGGGAGCGGAGGGGATGGGATGGGATGCCTGGCATGGGATGGGATGGGATTCGTGGGATGGGATGGGATCCCTGGGATAGGATGGGGTGAGATGGGATGGGATGGGATGGGATCCCTGGGATTGGATGGGATGGAATGGGATCCCTGAGATGGGATGCGATCCCTGGGATGGGATGGGATTGGATGGGATGGGTTGGGAAACATGGGATGGGATGTTATGGGATCCCTGGGATGAGATGGGATGGGATTGGATCCCTGGGATGGGATGAGATGGGATCCCAGGGATGGGATCCCTGGATTGTGATCCCTCGTATGGGATGGGATGCCTGGGAAGGGATGGGATCCCAGGGATGGGATCCCTGGGATGGGATGGAATGGGATGGGATGGGATGGGATGGGATGGGATGGGGTGGGATGGGTTGGGATGGGATGGGATGGGATCGGATGGGATGGGAGCGGAGGGGATGGGATGGGATGGGGTGGGATGGGTTGGGATGGGATGGGATGGGATCGGATGGGATGGGAGCGGAGGGGATGGGATGGGATGCCTGGCATGGGATGGGATGGGATTCGTGGGATGGGATGGGATCCCTGGGATAGGATGGGGTGAGATGGGATGGGATGGGATGGGATCCCTGGGATTGGATGGGATGGAATGGGATCCCTGAGATGGGATGCGATCCCTGGGATGGGATGGGATTGGATGGGATGGGTTGGGAAACATGGGATGGGATGTTATGGGATCCCTGGGATGAGATGGGATGGGATTGGATCCCTGGGATGGGATGAGATGGGATCCCAGGGATGGGATCCCTGGATTGTGATCCCTCGTATGGGATGGGATGCCTGGGAAGGGATGGGATCCCAGGGATGGGATCCCTGGGATGGGATGGAATGGGATGGGATGGGATGGGATGGGATGGGATGGGGTGGGATGGGTTGGGATGGGATGGGATGGGATGGGATGGGTTGGGATGGGATGGGATCTCAGAGATGGGATGGGAGGGGATGTGATGGGATGGGAAGGTATGGGATGGGATCCCTGGGATGGGATGGGATCCCTGGGATGGCATGGGATGGGATCCCTGGGATGGCATGGGTTGGGATCGGATGGGATGGGATGGGATGGAATGGGATGGGATGGGGTGGGATGGGATTGGTTGGGATGGGATGCGATCCCTGGGATGGTATGGGATGGGATCCCTGGGATGGGATCTCTGGGATAGGATGGTATCCATGGGATGGGATGGGTTGGGATGGGATGCAATCCCTGGGATGGGGACCCGGGGACGGGATGGGATCCCTGGTATGGGATCCCTGGGATGGGATGGGATGGGATGGGATGGGATCCCTGGGATGGGATCCCTGGGATGGGATCCCTGGGATGGGATGGGATCCCTGGGATGGGATATCTGGGATGGGATGTGATGGGACGGGATGGGATGGGATGGGGTGCGAAGGGATGGGATGGGCTACAATGGGATGGGATGGGATGGGATGGGATGGGATGGGATGGGATGGGATGGGATGGGATGGGATGGGATGGGATGGGATGGGATGGGATGGGATGGCATGGGATGGGATGGGATAGGATGGGATGGGATGGGATCCCTGGGATGGGATGGGATCCCTGGAATGGGATGGGATGGGATGGAATGGGATGGGATGGGGTGGGATGGGATGGGTTGGAATGGGATGGGATCCTTGGGATGGGATGGGATGGAATGGAATCCCTGGGATGGGATGGGATCCCTGGGATGGGATGGGATGGGATGGGATGGGATGGGATGGGATGGGATGGGATAGGATGGGATGGGATGGGATTTGATGGGATGGGATGGGATGGGATGCGATGGGATAGGATCGCTGGGATTGGATCCCTGGGATGAGATGGGAACTCCGGGATGGGATCCCTGGGATGGGATGGGATGGGATGGGATGGGATGGGATGGGATGGGATGGGATGGGATGTCATGGGATGGGATGGGATTGGATGGGATGGCATGTGTTGGGATGGGTTGGGAACCCTGGGATGGGATGTTATGGGATTCCTGGGATGAGATGGGATGGGATTGGATCCCTGGGATGGGATGAGATGGGATCCCCGGGATGCGATCCCTGGATTGTGATCCCTCGTATGGGATGGGATCTCTGGGATGGGATGGGATGGGATGGAATGGGATGGGATGGGATGGGATGGGATGGGATGGGATGGAATGTCATGGGATGGGATGGGATTGGATGGGATGGCATGTGTTGGGATGGGATCTCTTGGATGGGATGGGATGGGATGGGATGGGATGGGATGGGATGGGATGGTGCGGGACGGGATGGGATGGGATGGGATCCCAAGAATGGGATCCCTGGGATGGGATCCCAGGGATGGGATGGGATGGGATTGGATGGGATGGGATACCTGGGATGGGATGGGATGGCATGGGATGGGATAGGATGGGATGGGATTGGATGGGATGGGATGGGATAGGATGGGATGGGATGGGATTTGATGGGATGGGATGGGATGGGATAGGATCGTTAAGATTGGATCCCTGGGATGAGATGGGAACTCCGGGATGGGATCCCTGGGATGGGATGGGATGGGATGGGATGGGATGGGATGGGATGGGATGGGATGGGATGGGATGGAATGTCATGGGATGGGATGGGATTGGATGGGATGGCATGTGTTGGGATGGGTTGGGAACCCTGGGATGGGATGTTATGGGATTCATGGGATGAGATGGGATGGAATGGGATGGGATGGGATTGGATGGGATGTGTTGGGATGGGATGGGATCTCTTGGATGGGATGGGATGGGATGGGATGGGATGGGATGGGATGGGATGGGATGGGATGGGATGGTGCGGGACGGGATGGGATGGGATGGGATCCCTCTGATGGGATGGGATCCCAAGAATGGGATCCCTGGGATGGGATCCCAGGGATGGGATGGGATGGGATTGGATGGGATGGGATGGGATACCTGGGATGGGATGGGATGGCATGGGATGGGATGGTATCCTTGGATGGGATGGAATGGGATCCCTGAGATGGGATGCGATCCCTGGGATGGGATCCCTGGGCTGGGATGGGATCCCTGGAATGGGATGGGATCCCTGGGATGGGATACAAGGGATGGGATCGGATGTGATTGCATGGGATGGGATCGGATGGGATGGGAGCGGAGGGGATGGGATGGGATGCCTGGCATGGGATGGGATGGGATTCGTGGGATGGGATGGGATCCCTGGGATAGGATGGGGTGAGATGGGATGGGATGGGATGGGATCCCTGGGATTGGATGGGATGGAATGGGATCCCTGAGATGGGATGCGATCCCTGGGATGGGATGGGATTGGATGGGATGGGTTGGGAAACATGGGATGGGATGTTATGGGATCCCTGGGATGAGATGGGATGGGATTGGATCCCTGGGATGGGATGAGATGGGATCCCAGGGATGGGATCCCTGGATTGTGATCCCTCGTATGGGATGGGATGCCTGGGAAGGGATGGGATCTCTGGGATGGGATCCCTGGGATGGGATGGGATGGGATAGGATCGTTAAGATTGGATCCCTGGGATGAGATGGGAACTCCGGGATGGGATCCCTGGGATGGGATGGGATGGGATGGGATGGGATGGGATGGGATGGGATGGGATGGGATGGGATGGAATGTCATGGGATGGGATGGGATTGGATGGGATGGCATGTGTTGGGATGGGATCTCTTGGATGGGATGGGATGGGATGGGATGGGATGGGATGGGATGGGATGGTGCGGGACGGGATGGGATGGGATGGGATCCCAAGAATGGGATCCCTGGGATGGGATCCCAGGGATGGGATGGGATGGGATTGGATGGGATGGGATACCTGGGATGGGATGGGATGGCATGGGATGGGATAGGATGGGATGGGATTGGATGGGATGGGATGGGATAGGATGGGATGGGATTTGATGGGATGGGATGGGATGGGATAGGATCGTTAAGATTGGATCCCTGGGATGAGATGGGAACTCCGGGATGGGATCCCTGGGATGGGATGGGATGGGATGGGATGGGATGGGATGGGATGGAATGTCATGGGATGGGATGGGATTGGATGGGATGGCATGTGTTGGGATGGGTTGGGAACCCTGGGATGGGATGTTATGGGATTCATGGGATGAGATGGGATGGAATGGGATGGGATGGGATTGGATGGGATGTGTTGGGATGGGATGGGATCTCTTGGATGGGATGGGATGGGATGGGATGGGATGGGATGGGATGGTGCGGGACGGGATGGGATGGGATGGGATCCCTCTGATGGGATGGGATCCCAAGAATGGGATCCCTGGGATGGGATCCCAGGGATGGGATGGGATGGGATTGGATGGGATGGGATGGGATACCTGGGATGGGATGGGATGGCATGGGATGGGATGGTATCCTTGGATGGGATGGAATGGGATCCCTGAGATGGGATGCGATCCCTGGGATGGGATCCCTGGGCTGGGATGGGATCCCTGGAATGGGATGGGATCCCTGGGATGGGATACAAGGGATGGGATCGGATGTGATTGCATGGGATGGTATCGGATGGGATGGGAGCGGAGGGGATGGGATGGGATGCCTGGCATGGGATGGGATGGGATTCGTGGGATGGGATGGGATCCCTGGGATAGGATGGGGTGAGATGGGATGGGATGGGATGGGATCCCTGGGATTGGATGGGATGGAATGGGATCCCTGAGATGGGATGCGATCCCTGGGATGGGATGGGATTGGATGGGATGGGTTGGGAAACATGGGATGGGATGTTATGGGATCCCTGGGATGAGATGGGATGGGATTGGATCCCTGGGATGGGATGAGATGGGATCCCAGGGATGGGATCCCTGGATTGTGATCCCTCGTATGGGATGGGATGCCTGGGAAGGGATGGGATCTCTGGGATGGGATCCCTGGGATGGGATGGGATGGGGTGGGATGGGTTGGGATGGGATGGGATGGGCTGGGATGGGATGGGATCTCAGAGATGGGATGGGAGGGGATGTGATGGGATGGGAAGGTATGGGATGGGATCCCTGGGATGGGATGGGATCCCTGGGATGGCATGGGATGGGATCCCTGGGATGGCATGGGTTGGGATCGGATGGGATGGGATGGGATGGGATGGAATGGGATGGGATGGGGTGGGATGGGATTGGTTGGGATGGGACGCGATCCCTGGGATGGTATGGGATGGGATCCCTGGGATGGGATCTCTGGGATAGGATGGTATCCATGGGATGGGATGGGTTGGGATGGGATGCAATCCCTGGGATGGGGACCCGGGGACGGGATGGGATCCCTGGTATGGGATCCCTGGGATGGGATGGGATGGGATGGGATGGGATGGGATCCCTGGGATGGGATCCCTGGGATGGGATCCCTGGGATGGGATGGGATCCCTGGGATGGGATATCTGGGATGGGATGTGATGGGACGGGATGGGATGGGATGGGGTGCGAAGGGATGGGATGGGCTACAATGGGATGGGATGGGATGGGATGGGATGGGATGGGATGGGTTTGGATGGGATGGTTTTGGATGGGATGGGATGGGATCCCTGGGATGGGATGGGATGGAATGGGATGGGATGGGATGCCATGGCATGGGATCCGCGGGATGAGATGGGATGGGATACATGGGATGGGATCCCTGGGATGGGATGGGATGAGATGGGATGGGATGGGATGGGATCCCTGGGTTGGGATTGGTTGGGATGGGATACCTGGGATGGGATGGAATCCCTGGGATGAGATCGCTGGGATGGGATGGGATGGGATGGGATGGGAAGGGGTGGGATGGGACGGGATGGGATGGGATGGGATGGGATGGGATCCCTGCGATGGGATGGGATGGGATGGTATGGTATCCCTGGGATGGTGTCCCTGGAATGGGATGGGATGGGATGGGATGGGATGGGATTGGATGGGATGGGATGGGGTAGGATGGGATGAGATTGGCTACAATGGGTTGGGATGGGAGGGGATCGATGGGATGGGATGGGATGGAATGGGATCCCTGGGATGGTACGGCATGGGATCCCTGCGATGGGATGGGATCCCTGGGATGAGATGGGATGGGATTGGATCCCTGGGATGGGATGGGTTCCATGGGATGGGATCCCAGGAATGGGATGGGATGGGAGAGGATCTCTGGGATGGGATCCCTGGGATGGGATGGGATCCCTGAGATGGGATGCGATCCCTGGGATGGGATCCCTGGGCTGGGATGGGATCCCTGGAATGGGATGGGATCCCTGGGATGGGATACAAGGGATGGGATCGGATGTGATTGCATGGGATGGGATCGGATGGGATGGGAGCGGAGGGGATGGGATGGGATGCCTGGCATGGGATGGGATGGGATTCGTGGGATGGGATGGGATCCCTGGGATAGGATGGGGTGAGATGGGATGGGATGGGATGGGATCCCTGGGATTGGATGGGATGGAATGGGATCCCTGAGATGGGATGCGATCCCTGGGATGGGATGGGATTGGATGGGATGGGTTGGGAAACATGGGATGGGATGTTATGGGATCCCTGGGATGAGATGGGATGGGATTGGATCCCTGGGATGGGATGAGATGGGATCCCAGGGATGGGATCCCTGGATTGTGATCCCTCGTATGGGATGGGATGCCTGGGAAGGGATGGGATCCCAGGGATGGGATCCCTGGGATGGGATGGAATGGGATGGGATGGGATGGGATGGGATGGGGTGGGATGGGTTGGGATGGGATGGGATGGGATGGGATGGGTTGGGATGGGATGGGATCTCAGAGATGGGATGGGAGGGGATGTGATGGGATGGGAAGGTATGGGATGGGATCCCTGGGATGGGATGGGATCCCTGGGATGGCATGGGATGGGATCCCTGGGATGGCATGGGTTGGGATCGGATGGGATGGGATGGGATGGAATGGGATGGGATGGGGTGGGATGGGATTGGTTGGGATGGGATGCGATCCCTGGGATGGTATGGGATGGGATCCCTGGGATGGGATCTCTGGGATAGGATGGTATCCATGGGATGGGATGGGTTGGGATGGGATGCAATCCCTGGGATGGGGACCCGGGGACGGGATGGGATCCCTGGTATGGGATCCCTGGGATGGGATGGGATGGGATGGGATGGGATCCCTGGGATGGGATCCCTGGGATGGGATCCCTGGGATGGGATGGGATCCCTGGGATGGGATATCTGGGATGGGATGTGATGGGACGGGATGGGATGGGGTGCGAAGGGATGGGATGGGCTACAATGGGATGGGATGGGATGGGATGGGATGGGATGGGATGGGATGGGATGGGATGGGATGGGATGGGATGGGATGGGATGGGATGGGATGGGTTTGGATGGGATGGTTTTGGATGGGATGGGATGGGATCCCTGGGATGGGATGGGATGGAATGGGATGGGATGGGATGCCATGGCATGGGATCCGCGGGATGAGATGGGATGGGATACATGGGATGGGATCCCTGGGATGGGATGGGATGAGATGGGATGGGATGGGATGGGATCCCTGGGTTGGGATTGGTTGGGATGGGATACCTGGGATGGGATGGAATCCCTGGGATGAGATCGCTGGGATGGGATGGGATGGGATGGGATGGGAAGGGGTGGGATGGGATGGGATGGGACGGGATGGGATGGGATGGGATCCCTGCGATGGGATGGGATGGGATGGTATGGTATCCCTGGGATGGTGTCCCTGGAATGGGATGGGATGGGATGGGATGGGATGGGATTGGATGGGATGGGATGGGGTAGGATGGGATGAGATTGGCTACAATGGGTTGGGATGGGAGGGGATCGATGGGATGGGATGGGATGAAATGGGATCCCTGGGATGGTACGGAATGGGATGGGATGGGATACCTGGTATGGGATCCCTAGGATGGGATGGGAGGGGATGGGATGTGATAGGATGGGATGGGATGGGGTAGGATGGGATGGGATGGGTTTGGATGGGACGGGATCCCTGGGATGGGATGGGATGGGATGGGATGGGATGGGATGGGATGGGTTGCCATGGCATGGGATCCGCGGGATGAGATGGGATGGGATGGGATGGGATGGGATCCCTGGGTTGGGATTGGTTGGGATGGGATGGGATGGGATGGGATCCCTGGGTTGGGATTGGTTGGGATGGGATACCTGGGATGGGCTGGAATCCCTGGGATGAGATCCTTGGGATGGGATGGGATGGGATGGGATGGGATGGGATGGGATGGGATGGGATGGGATGGGATGGGGTGGGATGGGATGGGACGGGATGGGATGGGATGGGATCCCTGCGATGGGATGGGATGGTATGGTATAGCTGGGATAGTGTCCCTAGGATGGGATGGGATGGAATGGAATGGGATGGGATGGGATGGGATGGGATGGGATGGGATGGGATGGGATGGGATTGGATGGGATGGGATGGGGTGGGATGGGATCCCTGGGATGGTACGGCATGGGATCCCTGCGATGGGATGGGATCCCTGGGATGAGATGGGATGGGATTGGATCCCTGGGATGGGATGGGTTCCATGGGATGGGATCCCAGAAATGGGATGGGATGGGAGAGGATCTCTGGGATGGGATCCCTGGGATGGGATGGGATCCCTGGGATGGGATGGGATGGGATGGGATCCCTGGGATGGGATGGGGTGAGATGGGATGGGATGGGTTGGGATGGGATGGGATCCCTGGGATTGGATGGGATGGGATGGGATCCCTGGGTTGGGATTGGTTGGGATGGGATCCCTGGTATGGGATCCCTGGTATGGCATGGGATGGGATGGGATGGGATTGGATGGGATGGGATGGGATGGGATGGGATCCCTGGGATGGGATGGGATCCCTGGGATGGGATATCTGGGATGGGATGTGATGGGACGGGATGGGATGGGATGGGATGGGATGGGATAGGATGGGATGGGATGGGGTAGGATGGGATGGGATGGGTTTGGATGGGATGGGATCCGTGGGATGGGATGGGATGGGATTGGATAGGATGGGATGGGATGGGCTACAATGGGATGGGATGGGATAGGATGGGATGAGATGGGATCCCTGGGATGGGATAGGATGGCTAGGATTGGTTCACTGGGATGGGATGGGATCCCTGGTGTGGGATCCCTAGGATGGGATGGGATGGGATGGGATGTGATGGGATGGGATGGGATGTGATTGGATGGGATCCCTGGGATGGGATGGGATGGGATCTCTAGGATGGGATGGGATCCCTGGGATGGGATCCCTGGGATGGGATCCATGGGATGAGATGGGATCCCTGGGATGGAATCCCTGGGATGGGATTGGATCACTGGGACGGGATGGGATGGGATGGGATGGCATGGGATGGGATGGGATAGGATGGGATGGGATGGGATCCCTGGGATGGGATGGGATCCCTGGAATGGGATGGGATGGGATGGAATGGGATGGGATGGGGTGGGATGGGATGGGTTGGAATGGGATGGGATCCTTGGGATGGGATGGGATGGAATGGAATCCCTGGGATGGGATGGGATCCCTGGGATGGGATGGGATGGGATGGGATGGGATGGGATGGGATGGGATGGGATGGGATAGGATGGGATGGGATGGGATTTGATGGGATGGGATGGGATGGGATGCGATGGGTTAGGATCGCTGGGATTGGATCCCTGGGATGAGATGGGAACTCCGGGATGGGATCCCTGGGATGGGATGGGATGGGATGGGATGGGATGGGATGGGATGGGATGGGATGGGATGTCATGGGATGGGATGGGATTGGATGGGATGGCATGTGTTGGGATGGGTTGGGAACCCTGGGATGGGATGTTATGGGATTCCTGGGATGAGATGGGATGGGATTGGATCCCTGGGATGGGATGAGATGGGATCCCCGGGATGCGATCCCTGGATTGTGATCCCTCGTATGGGATGGGATCTCTGGGATGGGATGGGATGGGATGGAATGGGATGGGATGGGATGGGATGGGATGGAATGTCATGGGATGGGATGGGATTGGATGGGATGGCATGTGTTGGGATGGGATCTCTTGGATGGGATGGGATGGGATGGGATGGGATGGGATGGGATGGTGCGGGACGGGATGGGATGGGATGGGATCCCAAGAATGGGATCCCTGGGATGGGATCCCAGGGATGGGATGGGATGGGATTGGATGGGATGGGATGGGATACCTGGGATGGGATGGGATGGCATGGGATGGGATGGGATGGTATCCTTGGATGGGATGGAATGGGATCCCTGAGATGGGATGCGATCCCTGGGATGGGATCCCTGGGCTGGGATGGGATCCCTGGAATGGGATGGGATCCCTGGGATGGCATGGGATGGGATCCCTGGGATGGCATGGGTTGGGATCGGATGGGATGGGATGGGATGGGATGGAATGGGATGGGATGGGGTGGGATGGGATTGGTTGGGATGGGATGCGATCCCTGGGATGGTATGGGATGGGATCCCTGGGATGGGATCTCTGGGATAGGATGGTATCCATGGGATGGGATGGGTTGGGATGGGATGCAATCCCTGGTATGGGGACCCGGGGACGGGATGGGATCCCTGGTATGGGATCCCTGGGATGGGATGGGATGGGATGGGATGGGATCCCTGGGATGGGATCCCTGGGATGGGATCCCTGGGATGGGATGGGATCCCTGGGATGGGATATCTGGGATGGGATGTGATGGGACGGGATGGGATGGGATGGGGTGCGAAGGGATGGGATGGGCTACAATGGGATGGGATGGGATGGGATGGGATGGGATGGGATGGGATGGGATGGGATGGGATGGGATGGGTTTGGATGGGATGGTTTTGGATGGGATGGGATGGGATCCCTGGGATGGGATGGGATGGAATGGGATGGGATGGGATGCCATGGCATGGGATCCGCGGGATGAGATGGGATGGGATACATGGGATGGGATGGGATGAGATGGGATGGGATGGGATGGGATGGGATCCCTGGGTTGGGATTGGTTGGGATGGGATACCTGGGATGGGATGGAATCCCTGGGATGAGATCGCTGGGATGGGATGGGATGGGAAGGGGTGGGATGGGATGGGATGGGACGGGATGGGATGGGATGGGATCCCTGCGATGGGATGGGATGGGATGGTATGGTATCCCTGGGATGGTGTCCCTGGAATGGGATGGGATGGGATGGGATGGGATTGGATGGGATGGGATGGGGTAGGATGGGATGAGATCGGCTACAATGGGTTGGGATGGGAGGGGATCGATGGGATGGGATGGGATGAAATGGGATCCCTGGGAAGGTACGGAATGGGATGGGATGGGATACCTGGTATGGGATCCCTAGGATGGGATGGGAGGGGATGGGATGTGATAGGATGGGATGGGATGGGGTAGGATGGGATGGGATGGGTTTGGATGGGACGGGATCCCTGGGATGGGATGGGATGGGATGGGATGGGTTGCCATGGCATGGGATCCGCGGGATGAGATGGGATGGGATACGTGGGATGGGATGGGATCCCTGGGATGGGATGGGATGAGATGGGATGGGATGGGATGGGATGGGATCCCTGGGTTGGGATTGGTTGGGATGGGATGGGATGGGATGGGATCCCTGGGTTGGGATTGGTTGGGATGGGATACCTGGGATGGGCTGGAATCCCTGGGATGAGATCCTTGGGATGGGATGGGATGGGATGGGATGGGATGGGATGGGATGGGATGGGGTGGGATGGGATGGGACGGGATGGGATGGGATGGGATCCCTGCGATGGGATGGTATGGTATAGCTGGGATAGTGTCCCTAGGATGGGATGGGATGGAATGGGATGGGATGGGATGGGATGGGATGGGATTGGATGGGATGGGATGGGGTGGGATGGGATGGGATTGGCTACAATGGGTTGGGATGGGATGGGATCGATGGGATGGGATGGGATGGGATGGAATGGGATCCCTGGGATGGTACGGCATGGGATCCCTGCGATGGGATGGGATCCCTGGGATGAGATGGGATGGGATTGGATCCCTGGGATGGGATGGGTTCCATGGGATGGGATCCCAGGAATGGGATGGGATGGGAGAGGATCTCTGGGATGGGATCCCTGGGATGGGATGGGATCCCTGAGATGGGATGCGATCCCTGGGATGGGATCCCTGGGCTGGGATGGGATCCCTGGAATGGGATGGGATCCCTGGGATGGGATACAAGGGATGGGATCGGATGTGATTGCATGGGATGGGATCGGATGGGATGGGAGCGGAGGGGATGGGATGGGATGCCTGGCATGGGATGGGATGGGATTCGTGGGATGGGATGGGATCCCTGGGATAGGATGGGGTGAGATGGGATGGGATGGGATGGGATCCCTGGGATTGGATGGGATGGAATGGGATCCCTGAGATGGGATGCGATCCCTGGGATGGGATGGGATTGGATGGGATGGGTTGGGAAACATGGGATGGGATGTTATGGGATCCCTGGGATGAGATGGGATGGGATTGGATCCCTGGGATGGGATGAGATGGGATCCCAGGGATGGGATCCCTGGATTGTGATCCCTCGTATGGGATGGGATGCCTGGGAAGGGATGGGATCCCAGGGATGGGATCCCTGGGATGGGATGGAATGGGATGGGATGGGATGGGATGGGATGGGATGGGATGGGATGGTATCCTTGGATGGGATGGAATGGGATCCCTGAGATGGGATGCGATCCCTGGGATGGGATCCCTGGGCTGGGATGGGATCCCTGGAATGGGATGGGATCCCTGGGATGGGATACAAGGGATGGGATCGGATGTGATTGCATGGGATGGGATCGGATGGGATGGGAGCGGAGGGGATGGGATGGGATGCCTGGCATGGGATGGGATGGGATTCGTGGGATGGGATGGGATCCCTGGGATAGGATGGGGTGAGATGGGATGGGATGGGATGGGATCCCTGGGATTGGATGGGATGGAATGGGATCCCTGAGATGGGATGCGATCCCTGGGATGGGATGGGATTGGATGGGATGGGTTGGGAAACATGGGATGGGATGTTATGGGATCCCTGGGATGAGATGGGATGGGATTGGATCCCTGGGATGGGATGAGATGGGATCCCAGGGATGGGATCCCTGGATTGTGATCCCTCGTATGGGATGGGATGCCTGGGAAGGGATGGGATCCCAGGGATGGGATCCCTGGGATGGGATGGAATGGGATGGGATGGGATGGGATGGGATGGGATGGGGTGGGATGGGTTGGGATGGGATGGGATGGGATCGGATGGGATGGGAGCGGAGGGGATGGGATGGGATGGGGTGGGATGGGTTGGGATGGGATGGGATGGGATCGGATGGGATGGGAGCGGAGGGGATGGGATGGGATGCCTGGCATGGGATGGGATGGGATTCGTGGGATGGGATGGGATCCCTGGGATAGGATGGGGTGAGATGGGATGGGATGGGATGGGATCCCTGGGATTGGATGGGATGGAATGGGATCCCTGAGATGGGATGCGATCCCTGGGATGGGATGGGATTGGATGGGATGGGTTGGGAAACATGGGATGGGATGTTATGGGATCCCTGGGATGAGATGGGATGGGATTGGATCCCTGGGATGGGATGAGATGGGATCCCAGGGATGGGATCCCTGGATTGTGATCCCTCGTATGGGATGGGATGCCTGGGAAGGGATGGGATCCCAGGGATGGGATCCCTGGGATGGGATGGAATGGGATGGGATGGGATGGGATGGGATGGGATGGGGTGGGATGGGTTGGGATGGGATGGGATGGGATGGGATGGGTTGGGATGGGATGGGATCTCAGAGATGGGATGGGAGGGGATGTGATGGGATGGGAAGGTATGGGATGGGATCCCTGGGATGGGATGGGATCCCTGGGATGGCATGGGATGGGATCCCTGGGATGGCATGGGTTGGGATCGGATGGGATGGGATGGGATGGAATGGGATGGGATGGGGTGGGATGGGATTGGTTGGGATGGGATGCGATCCCTGGGATGGTATGGGATGGGATCCCTGGGATGGGATCTCTGGGATAGGATGGTATCCATGGGATGGGATGGGTTGGGATGGGATGCAATCCCTGGGATGGGGACCCGGGGACGGGATGGGATCCCTGGTATGGGATCCCTGGGATGGGATGGGATGGGATGGGATGGGATCCCTGGGATGGGATCCCTGGGATGGGATCCCTGGGATGGGATGGGATCCCTGGGATGGGATATCTGGGATGGGATGTGATGGGACGGGATGGGATGGGATGGGGTGCGAAGGGATGGGATGGGCTACAATGGGATGGGATGGGATGGGATGGGATGGGATGGGATGGGATGGGATGGGATGGGATGGGATGGGATGGGATGGGATGGGATGGGATGGGATGGCATGGGATGGGATGGGATAGGATGGGATGGGATGGGATCCCTGGGATGGGATGGGATCCCTGGAATGGGATGGGATGGGATGGAATGGGATGGGATGGGGTGGGATGGGATGGGTTGGAATGGGATGGGATCCTTGGGATGGGATGGGATGGAATGGAATCCCTGGGATGGGATGGGATCCCTGGGATGGGATGGGATGGGATGGGATGGGATGGGATGGGATGGGATGGGATAGGATGGGATGGGATGGGATTTGATGGGATGGGATGGGATGGGATGCGATGGGATAGGATCGCTGGGATTGGATCCCTGGGATGAGATGGGAACTCCGGGATGGGATCCCTGGGATGGGATGGGATGGGATGGGATGGGATGGGATGGGATGGGATGGGATGGGATGTCATGGGATGGGATGGGATTGGATGGGATGGCATGTGTTGGGATGGGTTGGGAACCCTGGGATGGGATGTTATGGGATTCCTGGGATGAGATGGGATGGGATTGGATCCCTGGGATGGGATGAGATGGGATCCCCGGGATGCGATCCCTGGATTGTGATCCCTCGTATGGGATGGGATCTCTGGGATGGGATGGGATGGGATGGAATGGGATGGGATGGGATGGGATGGGATGGGATGGGATGGAATGTCATGGGATGGGATGGGATTGGATGGGATGGCATGTGTTGGGATGGGATCTCTTGGATGGGATGGGATGGGATGGGATGGGATGGGATGGGATGGGATGGTGCGGGACGGGATGGGATGGGATGGGATCCCAAGAATGGGATCCCTGGGATGGGATCCCAGGGATGGGATGGGATGGGATTGGATGGGATGGGATACCTGGGATGGGATGGGATGGCATGGGATGGGATAGGATGGGATGGGATTGGATGGGATGGGATGGGATAGGATGGGATGGGATGGGATTTGATGGGATGGGATGGGATGGGATAGGATCGTTAAGATTGGATCCCTGGGATGAGATGGGAACTCCGGGATGGGATCCCTGGGATGGGATGGGATGGGATGGGATGGGATGGGATGGGATGGGATGGGATGGGATGGGATGGAATGTCATGGGATGGGATGGGATTGGATGGGATGGCATGTGTTGGGATGGGTTGGGAACCCTGGGATGGGATGTTATGGGATTCATGGGATGAGATGGGATGGAATGGGATGGGATGGGATTGGATGGGATGTGTTGGGATGGGATGGGATCTCTTGGATGGGATGGGATGGGATGGGATGGGATGGGATGGGATGGGATGGGATGGGATGGGATGGTGCGGGACGGGATGGGATGGGATGGGATCCCTCTGATGGGATGGGATCCCAAGAATGGGATCCCTGGGATGGGATCCCAGGGATGGGATGGGATGGGATTGGATGGGATGGGATGGGATACCTGGGATGGGATGGGATGGGATGGCATGGGATGGGATGGTATCCTTGGATGGGATGGAATGGGATCCCTGAGATGGGATGCGATCCCTGGGATGGGATCCCTGGGCTGGGATGGGATCCCTGGAATGGGATGGGATCCCTGGGATGGGATACAAGGGATGGGATCGGATGTGATTGCATGGGATGGGATCGGATGGGATGGGAGCGGAGGGGATGGGATGGGATGCCTGGCATGGGATGGGATGGGATTCGTGGGATGGGATGGGATCCCTGGGATAGGATGGGGTGAGATGGGATGGGATGGGATGGGATCCCTGGGATTGGATGGGATGGAATGGGATCCCTGAGATGGGATGCGATCCCTGGGATGGGATGGGATTGGATGGGATGGGTTGGGAAACATGGGATGGGATGTTATGGGATCCCTGGGATGAGATGGGATGGGATTGGATCCCTGGGATGGGATGAGATGGGATCCCAGGGATGGGATCCCTGGATTGTGATCCCTCGTATGGGATGGGATGCCTGGGAAGGGATGGGATCTCTGGGATGGGATCCCTGGGATGGGATGGGATGGGATAGGATCGTTAAGATTGGATCCCTGGGATGAGATGGGAACTCCGGGATGGGATCCCTGGGATGGGATGGGATGGGATGGGATGGGATGGGATGGGATGGGATGGGATGGGATGGGATGGAATGTCATGGGATGGGATGGGATTGGATGGGATGGCATGTGTTGGGATGGGATCTCTTGGATGGGATGGGATGGGATGGGATGGGATGGGATGGGATGGGATGGTGCGGGACGGGATGGGATGGGATGGGATCCCAAGAATGGGATCCCTGGGATGGGATCCCAGGGATGGGATGGGATGGGATTGGATGGGATGGGATACCTGGGATGGGATGGGATGGCATGGGATGGGATAGGATGGGATGGGATTGGATGGGATGGGATGGGATAGGATGGGATGGGATTTGATGGGATGGGATGGGATGGGATAGGATCGTTAAGATTGGATCCCTGGGATGAGATGGGAACTCCGGGATGGGATCCCTGGGATGGGATGGGATGGGATGGGATGGGATGGGATGGGATGGAATGTCATGGGATGGGATGGGATTGGATGGGATGGCATGTGTTGGGATGGGTTGGGAACCCTGGGATGGGATGTTATGGGATTCATGGGATGAGATGGGATGGAATGGGATGGGATGGGATTGGATGGGATGTGTTGGGATGGGATGGGATCTCTTGGATGGGATGGGATGGGATGGGATGGGATGGGATGGGATGGTGCGGGACGGGATGGGATGGGATGGGATCCCTCTGATGGGATGGGATCCCAAGAATGGGATCCCTGGGATGGGATCCCAGGGATGGGATGGGATGGGATTGGATGGGATGGGATGGGATACCTGGGATGGGATGGGATGGCATGGGATGGGATGGTATCCTTGGATGGGATGGAATGGGATCCCTGAGATGGGATGCGATCCCTGGGATGGGATCCCTGGGCTGGGATGGGATCCCTGGAATGGGATGGGATCCCTGGGATGGGATACAAGGGATGGGATCGGATGTGATTGCATGGGATGGTATCGGATGGGATGGGAGCGGAGGGGATGGGATGGGATGCCTGGCATGGGATGGGATGGGATTCGTGGGATGGGATGGGATCCCTGGGATAGGATGGGGTGAGATGGGATGGGATGGGATGGGATCCCTGGGATTGGATGGGATGGAATGGGATCCCTGAGATGGGATGCGATCCCTGGGATGGGATGGGATTGGATGGGATGGGTTGGGAAACATGGGATGGGATGTTATGGGATCCCTGGGATGAGATGGGATGGGATTGGATCCCTGGGATGGGATGAGATGGGATCCCAGGGATGGGATCCCTGGATTGTGATCCCTCGTATGGGATGGGATGCCTGGGAAGGGATGGGATCTCTGGGATGGGATCCCTGGGATGGGATGGGATGGGGTGGGATGGGTTGGGATGGGATGGGATGGGCTGGGATGGGATGGGATCTCAGAGATGGGATGGGAGGGGATGTGATGGGATGGGAAGGTATGGGATGGGATCCCTGGGATGGGATGGGATCCCTGGGATGGCATGGGATGGGATCCCTGGGATGGCATGGGTTGGGATCGGATGGGATGGGATGGGATGGGATGGAATGGGATGGGATGGGGTGGGATGGGATTGGTTGGGATGGGACGCGATCCCTGGGATGGTATGGGATGGGATCCCTGGGATGGGATCTCTGGGATAGGATGGTATCCATGGGATGGGATGGGTTGGGATGGGATGCAATCCCTGGGATGGGGACCCGGGGACGGGATGGGATCCCTGGTATGGGATCCCTGGGATGGGATGGGATGGGATGGGATGGGATGGGATCCCTGGGATGGGATCCCTGGGATGGGATCCCTGGGATGGGATGGGATCCCTGGGATGGGATATCTGGGATGGGATGTGATGGGACGGGATGGGATGGGATGGGGTGCGAAGGGATGGGATGGGCTACAATGGGATGGGATGGGATGGGATGGGATGGGATGGGATGGGTTTGGATGGGATGGTTTTGGATGGGATGGGATGGGATCCCTGGGATGGGATGGGATGGAATGGGATGGGATGGGATGCCATGGCATGGGATCCGCGGGATGAGATGGGATGGGATACATGGGATGGGATCCCTGGGATGGGATGGGATGAGATGGGATGGGATGGGATGGGATCCCTGGGTTGGGATTGGTTGGGATGGGATACCTGGGATGGGATGGAATCCCTGGGATGAGATCGCTGGGATGGGATGGGATGGGATGGGATGGGAAGGGGTGGGATGGGACGGGATGGGATGGGATGGGATGGGATGGGATCCCTGCGATGGGATGGGATGGGATGGTATGGTATCCCTGGGATGGTGTCCCTGGAATGGGATGGGATGGGATGGGATGGGATGGGATTGGATGGGATGGGATGGGGTAGGATGGGATGAGATTGGCTACAATGGGTTGGGATGGGAGGGGATCGATGGGATGGGATGGGATGGAATGGGATCCCTGGGATGGTACGGCATGGGATCCCTGCGATGGGATGGGATCCCTGGGATGAGATGGGATGGGATTGGATCCCTGGGATGGGATGGGTTCCATGGGATGGGATCCCAGGAATGGGATGGGATGGGAGAGGATCTCTGGGATGGGATCCCTGGGATGGGATGGGATCCCTGAGATGGGATGCGATCCCTGGGATGGGATCCCTGGGCTGGGATGGGATCCCTGGAATGGGATGGGATCCCTGGGATGGGATACAAGGGATGGGATCGGATGTGATTGCATGGGATGGGATCGGATGGGATGGGAGCGGAGGGGATGGGATGGGATGCCTGGCATGGGATGGGATGGGATTCGTGGGATGGGATGGGATCCCTGGGATAGGATGGGGTGAGATGGGATGGGATGGGATGGGATCCCTGGGATTGGATGGGATGGAATGGGATCCCTGAGATGGGATGCGATCCCTGGGATGGGATGGGATTGGATGGGATGGGTTGGGAAACATGGGATGGGATGTTATGGGATCCCTGGGATGAGATGGGATGGGATTGGATCCCTGGGATGGGATGAGATGGGATCCCAGGGATGGGATCCCTGGATTGTGATCCCTCGTATGGGATGGGATGCCTGGGAAGGGATGGGATCCCAGGGATGGGATCCCTGGGATGGGATGGAATGGGATGGGATGGGATGGGATGGGATGGGGTGGGATGGGTTGGGATGGGATGGGATGGGATGGGATGGGTTGGGATGGGATGGGATCTCAGAGATGGGATGGGAGGGGATGTGATGGGATGGGAAGGTATGGGATGGGATCCCTGGGATGGGATGGGATCCCTGGGATGGCATGGGATGGGATCCCTGGGATGGCATGGGTTGGGATCGGATGGGATGGGATGGGATGGAATGGGATGGGATGGGGTGGGATGGGATTGGTTGGGATGGGATGCGATCCCTGGGATGGTATGGGATGGGATCCCTGGGATGGGATCTCTGGGATAGGATGGTATCCATGGGATGGGATGGGTTGGGATGGGATGCAATCCCTGGGATGGGGACCCGGGGACGGGATGGGATCCCTGGTATGGGATCCCTGGGATGGGATGGGATGGGATGGGATGGGATCCCTGGGATGGGATCCCTGGGATGGGATCCCTGGGATGGGATGGGATCCCTGGGATGGGATATCTGGGATGGGATGTGATGGGACGGGATGGGATGGGGTGCGAAGGGATGGGATGGGCTACAATGGGATGGGATGGGATGGGATGGGATGGGATGGGATGGGATGGGATGGGATGGGATGGGATGGGATGGGATGGGATGGGATGGGATGGGTTTGGATGGGATGGTTTTGGATGGGATGGGATGGGATCCCTGGGATGGGATGGGATGGAATGGGATGGGATGGGATGCCATGGCATGGGATCCGCGGGATGAGATGGGATGGGATACATGGGATGGGATCCCTGGGATGGGATGGGATGAGATGGGATGGGATGGGATGGGATCCCTGGGTTGGGATTGGTTGGGATGGGATACCTGGGATGGGATGGAATCCCTGGGATGAGATCGCTGGGATGGGATGGGATGGGATGGGATGGGAAGGGGTGGGATGGGATGGGATGGGACGGGATGGGATGGGATGGGATCCCTGCGATGGGATGGGATGGGATGGTATGGTATCCCTGGGATGGTGTCCCTGGAATGGGATGGGATGGGATGGGATGGGATGGGATTGGATGGGATGGGATGGGGTAGGATGGGATGAGATTGGCTACAATGGGTTGGGATGGGAGGGGATCGATGGGATGGGATGGGATGAAATGGGATCCCTGGGATGGTACGGAATGGGATGGGATGGGATACCTGGTATGGGATCCCTAGGATGGGATGGGAGGGGATGGGATGTGATAGGATGGGATGGGATGGGGTAGGATGGGATGGGATGGGTTTGGATGGGACGGGATCCCTGGGATGGGATGGGATGGGATGGGATGGGATGGGATGGGATGGGTTGCCATGGCATGGGATCCGCGGGATGAGATGGGATGGGATGGGATGGGATGGGATCCCTGGGTTGGGATTGGTTGGGATGGGATGGGATGGGATGGGATCCCTGGGTTGGGATTGGTTGGGATGGGATACCTGGGATGGGCTGGAATCCCTGGGATGAGATCCTTGGGATGGGATGGGATGGGATGGGATGGGATGGGATGGGATGGGATGGGATGGGATGGGATGGGGTGGGATGGGATGGGACGGGATGGGATGGGATGGGATCCCTGCGATGGGATGGGATGGTATGGTATAGCTGGGATAGTGTCCCTAGGATGGGATGGGATGGAATGGAATGGGATGGGATGGGATGGGATGGGATGGGATGGGATGGGATGGGATGGGATTGGATGGGATGGGATGGGGTGGGATGGGATCCCTGGGATGGTACGGCATGGGATCCCTGCGATGGGATGGGATCCCTGGGATGAGATGGGATGGGATTGGATCCCTGGGATGGGATGGGTTCCATGGGATGGGATCCCAGAAATGGGATGGGATGGGAGAGGATCTCTGGGATGGGATCCCTGGGATGGGATGGGATCCCTGGGATGGGATGGGATGGGATGGGATCCCTGGGATGGGATGGGGTGAGATGGGATGGGATGGGTTGGGATGGGATGGGATCCCTGGGATTGGATGGGATGGGATGGGATCCCTGGGTTGGGATTGGTTGGGATGGGATCCCTGGTATGGGATCCCTGGTATGGCATGGGATGGGATGGGATGGGATTGGATGGGATGGGATGGGATGGGATGGGATCCCTGGGATGGGATGGGATCCCTGGGATGGGATATCTGGGATGGGATGTGATGGGACGGGATGGGATGGGATGGGATGGGATGGGATAGGATGGGATGGGATGGGGTAGGATGGGATGGGATGGGTTTGGATGGGATGGGATCCGTGGGATGGGATGGGATGGGATTGGATAGGATGGGATGGGATGGGCTACAATGGGATGGGATGGGATAGGATGGGATGAGATGGGATCCCTGGGATGGGATAGGATGGCTAGGATTGGTTCACTGGGATGGGATGGGATCCCTGGTGTGGGATCCCTAGGATGGGATGGGATGGGATGGGATGTGATGGGATGGGATGGGATGTGATTGGATGGGATCCCTGGGATGGGATGGGATGGGATCTCTAGGATGGGATGGGATCCCTGGGATGGGATCCCTGGGATGGGATCCATGGGATGAGATGGGATCCCTGGGATGGAATCCCTGGGATGGGATTGGATCACTGGGACGGGATGGGATGGGATGGGATGGCATGGGATGGGATGGGATAGGATGGGATGGGATGGGATCCCTGGGATGGGATGGGATCCCTGGAATGGGATGGGATGGGATGGAATGGGATGGGATGGGGTGGGATGGGATGGGTTGGAATGGGATGGGATCCTTGGGATGGGATGGGATGGAATGGAATCCCTGGGATGGGATGGGATCCCTGGGATGGGATGGGATGGGATGGGATGGGATGGGATGGGATGGGATGGGATAGGATGGGATGGGATGGGATTTGATGGGATGGGATGGGATGGGATGCGATGGGTTAGGATCGCTGGGATTGGATCCCTGGGATGAGATGGGAACTCCGGGATGGGATCCCTGGGATGGGATGGGATGGGATGGGATGGGATGGGATGGGATGGGATGGGATGGGATGTCATGGGATGGGATGGGATTGGATGGGATGGCATGTGTTGGGATGGGTTGGGAACCCTGGGATGGGATGTTATGGGATTCCTGGGATGAGATGGGATGGGATTGGATCCCTGGGATGGGATGAGATGGGATCCCCGGGATGCGATCCCTGGATTGTGATCCCTCGTATGGGATGGGATCTCTGGGATGGGATGGGATGGGATGGAATGGGATGGGATGGGATGGGATGGGATGGAATGTCATGGGATGGGATGGGATTGGATGGGATGGCATGTGTTGGGATGGGATCTCTTGGATGGGATGGGATGGGATGGGATGGGATGGGATGGGATGGTGCGGGACGGGATGGGATGGGATGGGATCCCAAGAATGGGATCCCTGGGATGGGATCCCAGGGATGGGATGGGATGGGATTGGATGGGATGGGATGGGATACCTGGGATGGGATGGGATGGCATGGGATGGGATGGGATGGTATCCTTGGATGGGATGGAATGGGATCCCTGAGATGGGATGCGATCCCTGGGATGGGATCCCTGGGCTGGGATGGGATCCCTGGAATGGGATGGGATCCCTGGGATGGCATGGGATGGGATCCCTGGGATGGCATGGGTTGGGATCGGATGGGATGGGATGGGATGGGATGGAATGGGATGGGATGGGGTGGGATGGGATTGGTTGGGATGGGATGCGATCCCTGGGATGGTATGGGATGGGATCCCTGGGATGGGATCTCTGGGATAGGATGGTATCCATGGGATGGGATGGGTTGGGATGGGATGCAATCCCTGGTATGGGGACCCGGGGACGGGATGGGATCCCTGGTATGGGATCCCTGGGATGGGATGGGATGGGATGGGATGGGATCCCTGGGATGGGATCCCTGGGATGGGATCCCTGGGATGGGATGGGATCCCTGGGATGGGATATCTGGGATGGGATGTGATGGGACGGGATGGGATGGGATGGGGTGCGAAGGGATGGGATGGGCTACAATGGGATGGGATGGGATGGGATGGGATGGGATGGGATGGGATGGGATGGGATGGGATGGGATGGGTTTGGATGGGATGGTTTTGGATGGGATGGGATGGGATCCCTGGGATGGGATGGGATGGAATGGGATGGGATGGGATGCCATGGCATGGGATCCGCGGGATGAGATGGGATGGGATACATGGGATGGGATGGGATGAGATGGGATGGGATGGGATGGGATGGGATCCCTGGGTTGGGATTGGTTGGGATGGGATACCTGGGATGGGATGGAATCCCTGGGATGAGATCGCTGGGATGGGATGGGATGGGAAGGGGTGGGATGGGATGGGATGGGACGGGATGGGATGGGATGGGATCCCTGCGATGGGATGGGATGGGATGGTATGGTATCCCTGGGATGGTGTCCCTGGAATGGGATGGGATGGGATGGGATGGGATTGGATGGGATGGGATGGGGTAGGATGGGATGAGATCGGCTACAATGGGTTGGGATGGGAGGGGATCGATGGGATGGGATGGGATGAAATGGGATCCCTGGGAAGGTACGGAATGGGATGGGATGGGATACCTGGTATGGGATCCCTAGGATGGGATGGGAGGGGATGGGATGTGATAGGATGGGATGGGATGGGGTAGGATGGGATGGGATGGGTTTGGATGGGACGGGATCCCTGGGATGGGATGGGATGGGATGGGATGGGTTGCCATGGCATGGGATCCGCGGGATGAGATGGGATGGGATACGTGGGATGGGATGGGATCCCTGGGATGGGATGGGATGAGATGGGATGGGATGGGATGGGATGGGATCCCTGGGTTGGGATTGGTTGGGATGGGATGGGATGGGATGGGATCCCTGGGTTGGGATTGGTTGGGATGGGATACCTGGGATGGGCTGGAATCCCTGGGATGAGATCCTTGGGATGGGATGGGATGGGATGGGATGGGATGGGATGGGATGGGATGGGATGGGATGGGATGGGGTGGGATGGGATGGGACGGGATGGGATGGGATGGGATCCCTGCGATGGGATGGTATGGTATAGCTGGGATAGTGTCCCTAGGATGGGATGGGATGGAATGGGATGGGATGGGATGGGATGGGATGGGATTGGATGGGATGGGATGGGGTGGGATGGGATGGGATTGGCTACAATGGGTTGGGATGGGATGGGATCGATGGGATGGGATGGGATGGGATGGAATGGGATCCCTGGGATGGTACGGCATGGGATCCCTGCGATGGGATGGGATCCCTGGGATGAGATGGGATGGGATTGGATCCCTGGGATGGGATGGGTTCCATGGGATGGGATCCCAGGAATGGGATGGGATGGGAGAGGATCTCTGGGATGGGATCCCTGGGATGGGATGGGATCCCTGAGATGGGATGCGATCCCTGGGATGGGATCCCTGGGCTGGGATGGGATCCCTGGAATGGGATGGGATCCCTGGGATGGGATACAAGGGATGGGATCGGATGTGATTGCATGGGATGGGATCGGATGGGATGGGAGCGGAGGGGATGGGATGGGATGCCTGGCATGGGATGGGATGGGATTCGTGGGATGGGATGGGATCCCTGGGATAGGATGGGGTGAGATGGGATGGGATGGGATGGGATCCCTGGGATTGGATGGGATGGAATGGGATCCCTGAGATGGGATGCGATCCCTGGGATGGGATGGGATTGGATGGGATGGGTTGGGAAACATGGGATGGGATGTTATGGGATCCCTGGGATGAGATGGGATGGGATTGGATCCCTGGGATGGGATGAGATGGGATCCCAGGGATGGGATCCCTGGATTGTGATCCCTCGTATGGGATGGGATGCCTGGGAAGGGATGGGATCCCAGGGATGGGATCCCTGGGATGGGATGGAATGGGATGGGATGGGATGGGATGGGATGGGATGGGATGGGGTGGGATGGGTTGGGATGGGATGGGATGGGATGGGATCGGATGGGATGGGAGCGGAGGGGATGGGATGGGATGGGATGGGGTGGGATGGGTTGGGATGGGATGGGATGGGATCGGATGGGATGGGAGCGGAGGGGATGGGATGGGATGCCTGGCATGGGATGGGATGGGATTCGTGGGATGGGATGGGATCCCTGGGATAGGATGGGGTGAGATGGGATGGGATGGGATGGGATCCCTGGGATTGGATGGGATGGAATGGGATCCCTGAGATGGGATGCGATCCCTGGGATGGGATGGGATTGGATGGGATGGGTTGGGAAACATGGGATGGGATGTTATGGGATCCCTGGGATGAGATGGGATGGGATTGGATCCCTGGGATGGGATGGGATCCCAGGGATGGGATCCCTGGATTGTGATCCCTCGTATGGGATGGGATGCCTGGGAAGGGATGGGATCCCAGGGATGGGATCCCTGGGATGGGATGGAATGGGATGGGATGGGATGGGATGGGATGGGGTGGGATGGGTTGGGATGGGATGGGATGGGATGGGTTGGGATGGGATGGGATCTCAGAGATGGGATGGGAGGGGATGTGATGGGATGGGAAGGTATGGGATGGGATCCCTGGGATGGGATGGGATCCCTGGGATGGCATGGGATGGGATCCCTGGGATGGCATGGGTTGGGATCGGATGGGATGGGATGGGATGGAATGGGATGGGATGGGGTGGGATGGGATTGGTTGGGATGGGATGCGATCCCTGGGATGGTATGGGATGGGATCCCTGGGATGGGATCTCTGGGATAGGATGGTATCCATGGGATGGGATGGGTTGGGATGGGATGCAATCCCTGGGATGGGGACCCGGGGACGGGATGGGATCCCTGGTATGGGATCCCTGGGATGGGATGGGATGGGATGGGATGGGATGGGATGGGATGGGATCCCTGGGATGGGATCCCTGGGATGGGATCCCTGGGATGGGATGGGATCCCTGGGATGGGATATCTGGGATGGGATGTGATGGGACGGGATGGGATGGGATGGGGTGCGAAGGGATGGGATGGGCTACAATGGGATGGGATGGGATGGGATGGGATGGGATGGGATGGGATCCCTGGGATGGGATGGGATGGAATGGGATGGGATGGGATGCCATGGCATGGGATCCGCGGGATGAGATGGGATGGGATACATGGGATGGGATCCCTGGGATGGGATGGGATGGGATGAGATGGGATGGGATGGGATGGGATGGGATCCCTGGGTTGGGATTGGTTGGGATGGGATACCTGGGATGGGATGGAATCCCTGGGATGAGATCGCTGGGATGGGATGGGATGGGATGGGATGGGAAGGGGTGGGATGGGATGGGATGGGACGGGATGGGATGGGATGGGATCCCTGCGATGGGATGGGATGGGATGGTATGGTATCCCTGGGATGGTGTCCCTGGAATGGGATGGGATGGGATGGGATGGGATGGGATGGGATGGGATTGGATGGGATGCGATGGGGTAGGATGGGATGAGATTGGCTACAATGGGTTGGGATGGGATGGGATGGGATGGGATGGGATGGGATGGGTTTGGATGGGATGGTTTTGGATGGGATGGGATGGGATCCCTGGGATGGGATGGGATGGAATGGGATGGGATGGGATGCCATGGCATGGGATCCGCGGGATGAGATGGGATGGGATACATGGGATGGGATGGGATGAGATGGGATGGGATGGGATGGGATGGGATCCCTGGGTTGGGATTGGTTGGGATGGGATACCTGGGATGGGATGGAATCCCTGGGATGAGATCGCTGGGATGGGATGGGATGGGAAGGGGTGGGATGGGATGGGATGGGACGGGATGGGATGGGATGGGATCCCTGCGATGGGATGGGATGGGATGGTATGGTATCCCTGGGATGGTGTCCCTGGAATGGGATGGGATGGGATGGGATGGGATTGGATGGGATGGGATGGGGTAGGATGGGATGAGATTGGCTACAATGGGTTGGGATGGGAGGGGATCGATGGGATGGGATGGGATGAAATGGGATCCCTGGGAAGGTACGGAATGGGATGGGATGGGATACCTGGTATGGGATCCCTAGGATGGGATGGGAGGGGATGGGATGTGATAGGATGGGATGGGATGGGGTAGGATGGGATGGGATGGGTTTGGATGGGACGGGATCCCTGGGATGGGATGGGATGGGATGGGATGGGTTGCCATGGCATGGGATCCGCGGGATGAGATGGGATGGGATACGTGGGATGGGATGGGATCCCTGGGATGGGATGGGATGAGATGGGATGGGATGGGATGGGATGGGATCCCTGGGTTGGGATTGGTTGGGATGGGATGGGATGGGATGGGATCCCTGGGTTGGGATTGGTTGGGATGGGATATCTGGGATGGGCTGGAATCCCTGGGATGAGATCCTTGGGATGGGATGGGATGGGATGGGATGGGATGGGATGGGATGGGATGGGATGGGATGGGATGGGGTGGGATGGGATGGGACGGGATGGGATGGGATGGGATCCCTGCGATGGGATGGTATGGTATAGCTGGGATAGTGTCCCTAGGATGGGATGGGATGGAATGGGATGGGATGGGATGGGATGGGATGGGATGGGATTGGATGGGATGGGATGGGGTGGGATGGGATGGGATTGGCTACAATGGGTTGGGATGGGATGGGATCGATGGGATGGGATGGGATGGGATGGAATGGGATCCCTGGGATGGTACGGCATGGGATCCCTGCGATGGGATGGGATCCCTGGGATGAGATGGGATGGGATTGGATCCCTGGGATGGGATGGGTTCCATGGGATGGGATCCCAGGAATGGGATGGGATGGGAGAGGATCTCTGGGATGGGATCCCTGGGATGGGATGGGATCCCTGAGATGGGATGCGATCCCTGGGATGGGATCCCTGGGCTGGGATGGGATCCCTGGAATGGGATGGGATCCCTGGGATGGGATACAAGGGATGGGATCGGATGTGATTGCATGGGATGGGATCGGATGGGATGGGAGCGGAGGGGATGGGATGGGATGCCTGGCATGGGATGGGATGGGATTCGTGGGATGGGATGGGATCCCTGGGATAGGATGGGGTGAGATGGGATGGGATGGGATGGGATCCCTGGGATTGGATGGGATGGAATGGGATCCCTGAGATGGGATGCGATCCCTGGGATGGGATGGGATTGGATGGGATGGGTTGGGAAACATGGGATGGGATGTTATGGGATCCCTGGGATGAGATGGGATGGGATTGGATCCCTGGGATGGGATGAGATGGGATCCCAGGGATGGGATCCCTGGATTGTGATCCCTCGTATGGGATGGGATGCCTGGGAAGGGATGGGATCCCAGGGATGGGATCCCTGGGATGGGATGGAATGGGATGGGATGGGATGGGATGGGATGGGATGGGATGGGATGGGGTGGGATGGGTTGGGATGGGATGGGATGGGATCGGATGGGATGGGAGCGGAGGGGATGGGATGGGATGGGATGGGGTGGGATGGGTTGGGATGGGATGGGATGGGATCGGATGGGATGGGAGCGGAGGGGATGGGATGGGATGCCTGGCATGGGATGGGATGGGATTCGTGGGATGGGATGGGATCCCTGGGATAGGATGGGGTGAGATGGGATGGGATGGGATGGGATCCCTGGGATTGGATGGGATGGAATGGGATCCCTGAGATGGGATGCGATCCCTGGGATGGGATGGGATTGGATGGGATGGGTTGGGAAACATGGGATGGGATGTTATGGGATCCCTGGGATGAGATGGGATGGGATTGGATCCCTGGGATGGGATGAGATGGGATCCCAGGGATGGGATCCCTGGATTGTGATCCCTCGTATGGGATGGGATGCCTGGGAAGGGATGGGATCCCAGGGATGGGATCCCTGGGATGGGATGGAATGGGATGGGATGGGATGGGATGGGATGGGGTGGGATGGGTTGGGATGGGATGGGATGGGATGGGTTGGGATGGGATGGGATCTCAGAGATGGGATGGGAGGGGATGTGATGGGATGGGAAGGTATGGGATGGGATCCCTGGGATGGGATGGGATCCCTGGGATGGCATGGGATGGGATCCCTGGGATGGCATGGGTTGGGATCGGATGGGATGGGATGGGATGGAATGGGATGGGATGGGGTGGGATGGGATTGGTTGGGATGGGATGCGATCCCTGGGATGGTATGGGATGGGATCCCTGGGATGGGATCTCTGGGATAGGATGGTATCCATGGGATGGGATGGGTTGGGATGGGATGCAATCCCTGGGATGGGGACCCGGGGACGGGATGGGATCCCTGGTATGGGATCCCTGGGATGGGATGGGATGGGATGGGATGGGATGGGATGGGATGGGATGGGATCCCTGGGATGGGATCCCTGGGATGGGATCCCTGGGATGGGATGGGATCCCTGGGATGGGATATCTGGGATGGGATGTGATGGGACGGGATGGGATGGGATGGGGTGCGAAGGGATGGGATGGGCTACAATGGGATGGGATGGGATGGGATGGGATGGGATGGGATGGGATGGGATGGGATGGGATGGGTTTGGATGGGATGGTTTTGGATGGGATGGGATGGGATCCCTGGGATGGGATGGGATGGAATGGGATGGGATGGGATGCCATGGCATGGGATCCGCGGGATGAGATGGGATGGGATACATGGGATGGGATGGGATGGGATGAGATGGGATGGGATGGGATGGGATGGGATCCCTGGGTTGGGATTGGTTGGGATGGGATACCTGGGATGGGATGGAATCCCTGGGATGAGATCGCTGGGATGGGATGGGATGGGAAGGGGTGGGATGGGATGGGATGGGACGGGATGGGATGGGATGGGATCCCTGCGATGGGATGGGATGGGATGGTATGGTATCCCTGGGATGGTGTCCCTGGAATGGGATGGGATGGGATGGGATGGGATGGGATGGGATGGGATTGGATGGGATGGGATGGGGTAGGATGGGATGAGATTGGCTACAATGGGTTGGGATGGGAGGGGATCGATGGGATGGGATGGGATGAAATGGGATCCCTGGGAAGGTACGGAATGGGATGGGATGGGATACCTGGTATGGGATCCCTAGGATGGGATGGGAGGGGATGGGATGTGATAGGATGGGATGGGATGGGGTAGGATGGGATGGGATGGGTTTGGATGGGACGGGATCCCTGGGATGGGATGGGATGGGATGGGATGGGATGGGTTGCCATGGCATGGGATCCGCGGGATGAGATGGGATGGGATACGTGGGATGGGATGGGATCCCTGGGATGGGATGGGATGAGATGGGATGGGATGGGATGGGATGGGATCCCTGGGTTGGGATTGGTTGGGATGGGATGGGATGGGATGGGATCCCTGGGTTGGGATTGGTTGGGATGGGATACCTGGGATGGGCTGGAATCCCTGGGATGAGATCCTTGGGATGGGATGGGATGGGATGGGATGGGATGGGATGGGATGGGATGGGATGGGATGGGATGGGGTGGGATGGGATGGGACGGGATGGGATGGGATGGGATCCCTGCGATGGGATGGTATGGTATAGCTGGGATAGTGTCCCTAGGATGGGATGGGATGGAATGGGATGGGATGGGATGGGATGGGATGGGATGGGATGGGATTGGATGGGATGGGATGGGGTGGGATGGGATGGGATTGGCTACAATGGGTTGGGATGGGATGGGATCGATGGGATGGGATGGGATGGGATGGAATGGGATCCCTGGGATGGTACGGCATGGGATCCCTGCGATGGGATGGGATCCCTGGGATGAGATGGGATGGGATTGGATCCCTGGGATGGGATGGGTTCCATGGGATGGGATCCCAGGAATGGGATGGGATGGGAGAGGATCTCTGGGATGGGATCCCTGGGATGGGATGGGATCCCTGAGATGGGATGCGATCCCTGGGATGGGATCCCTGGGCTGGGATGGGATCCCTGGAATGGGATGGGATCCCTGGGATGGGATACAAGGGATGGGATCGGATGTGATTGCATGGGATGGGATCGGATGGGATGGGAGCGGAGGGGATGGGATGGGATGCCTGGCATGGGATGGGATGGGATTCGTGGGATGGGATGGGATCCCTGGGATAGGATGGGGTGAGATGGGATGGGATGGGATGGGATCCCTGGGATTGGATGGGATGGAATGGGATCCCTGAGATGGGATGCGATCCCTGGGATGGGATGGGATTGGATGGGATGGGTTGGGAAACATGGGATGGGATGTTATGGGATCCCTGGGATGAGATGGGATGGGATTGGATCCCTGGGATGGGATGAGATGGGATCCCAGGGATGGGATCCCTGGATTGTGATCCCTCGTATGGGATGGGATGCCTGGGAAGGGATGGGATCCCAGGGATGGGATCCCTGGGATGGGATGGAATGGGATGGGATGGGATGGGATGGGATGGGGTGGGATGGGTTGGGATGGGATGGGATGGGATGGGTTGGGATGGGATGGGATCTCAGAGATGGGATGGGAGGGGATGTGATGGGATGGGAAGGTATGGGATGGGATCCCTGGGATGGGATGGGATCCCTGGGATGGCATGGGATGGGATCCCTGGGATGGCATGGGTTGGGATCGGATGGGATGGGATGGGATGGAATGGGATGGGATGGGGTGGGATGGGATTGGTTGGGATGGGATGCGATCCCTGGGATGGTATGGGATGGGATCCCTGGGATGGGATCTCTGGGATAGGATGGTATCCATGGGATGGGATGGGTTGGGATGGGATGCAATCCCTGGGATGGGGACCCGGGGACGGGATGGGATCCCTGGTATGGGATCCCTGGGATGGGATGGGATGGGATGGGATGGGATCCCTGGGATGGGATCCCTGGGATGGGATCCCTGGGATGGGATGGGATCCCTGGGATGGGATATCTGGGATGGGATGTGATGGGACGGGATGGGATGGGATGGGGTGCGAAGGGATGGGATGGGCTACAATGGGATGGGATGGGATGGGATGGGATGGGATGGGATGGGATGGGATGGGATGGGATGGGTTTGGATGGGATGGTTTTGGATGGGATGGGATGGGATCCCTGGGATGGGATGGGATGGAATGGGATGGGATGGGATGCCATGGCATGGGATCCGCGGGATGAGATGGGATGGGATACATGGGATGGGATCCCTGGGATGGGATGGGATGAGATGGGATGGGATGGGATGGGATGGGATCCCTGGGTTGGGATTGGTTGGGATGGGATACCTGGGATGGGATGGAATCCCTGGGATGAGATCGCTGGGATGGGATGGGATGGGATGGGATGGGAAGGGGTGGGATGGGATGGGATGGGACGGGATGGGATGGGATGGGATCCCTGCGATGGGATGGGATGGGATGGTATGGTATCCCTGGGATGGTGTCCCTGGAATGGGATGGGATGGGATGGGATGGGATGGGATGGGATGGGATGGGATTGGATGGGATGGGATGGGGTAGGATGGGATGAGATTGGCTACAATGGGTTGGGATGGGAGGGGATCGATGGGATGGGATGGGATGAAATGGGATCCCTGGGATGGTACGGAATGGGATGGGATGGGATGGGATACCTGGTATGGGATCCCTAGGATGGGATGGGAGGGGATGGGATGTGATAGGATGGGATGGGATGGGGTAGGATGGGATGGGATGGGTTTGGATGGGACGGGATCCCTGGGATGGGATGGGATGGGATGGGATGGGTTGCCATGGCATGGGATCCGCGGGATGAGATGGGATGGGATACGTGGGATGGGATGGGATCCCTGGGATGGGATGGGATGAGATGGGATGGGATGGGATGGGATGGGATCCCTGGGTTGGGATTGGTGGGATGGGATGGGATGGGATGGGATCCCTGGGTTGGGATTGGTTGGGATGGGATACCTGGGATGGGCTGGAATCCCTGGGATGAGATCCTTGGGATGGGATGGGATGGGATGGGATGGGATGGGATGGGATGGGATGGGATGGGATGGGGTGGGATGGGATGGGACGGGATGGGATGGGATGGGATCCCTGCGATGGGATGGGATGGTATGGTATAGCTGGGATAGTGTCCCTAGGATGGGATGGGATGGAATGGGATGGGATGGGATGGGATGGGATGGGATGGGATTGGATGGGATGGGATGGGGTGGGATGGGATGGGATTGGCTACAATGGGTTGGGATGGGATGGGATCGATGGGATGGGATGGGATGGGATGGAATGGGATCCCTGGGATGGTACGGCATGGGATCCCTGCGATGGGATGGGATCCCTGGGATGAGATGGGATGGGATTGGATCCCTGGGATGGGATGGGTTCCATGGGATGGGATCCCAGGAATGGGATGGGATGGGAGAGGATCTCTGGGATGGGATCCCTGGGATGGGATGGGATCCCTGGGATGGGATGGGATGGGATGGGATGGGATCCCTGGGATGGGATGGGGTGAGATGGGATGGGATGGGTTGGGATGGGATGGGATCCCTGGGATTGGATGGGATGGGATGGGATCCCTGGGTTGGGATTGGTTGGGATGGGATCCCTGGTATGGGATCCCTGGTATGGCATGGGATGGGATGGGATGGGATTGGATGGGATGGGATGGGATGGGATCCCTGGGATGGGATGGGATCCCTGGGATGGGATATCTGGGATGGGATGTGATGGGACAGGATGGGATGGGATGGGATGGGATGGGATAGGATGGGATGGGATGGGGTAGGATGGGATGGGATGGGTTTGGATGGGATGGGATCCGTGGGATGGGATGGGATGGGATTGGATAGGATGGGATGGGATGGGATGGGCTACAATGGGATGGGATGGGATAGGATGGGATGAGATGGGATCCCTGGGATGGGATAGGATGGCTAGGATTGGTTCACTGGGATGGGATGGGATCCCTGGTGTGGGATCCCTAGGATGGGATGGGATGGGATGTGATGGGATGGGATGGGATGTGATTGGATGGGATCCCTGGGATGGGATGGGATGGGATCTCTAGGATGGGATGGGATCCCTGGGATGGGATCCCTGGGATGGGATCCATGGGATGAGATGGGATCCCTGGGATGGAATCCCTGGGATGGGATTGGATCACTGGGACGGGATGGGATGGGATGGGATGGCATGGGATGGGATGGGATAGGATGGGATGGGATGGGATCCCTGGGATGGGATGGGATCCCTGGAATGGGATGGGATGGGATGGAATGGGATGGGATGGGGTGGGATGGGATGGGTTGGAATGGGATGGGATCCTTGGGATGGGATGGGATGGAATGGAATCCCTGGGATGGGATGGGATCCCTGGGATGGGATGGGATGGGATGGGATGGGATGGGATGGGATGGGATAGGATGGGATGGGATGGGATTTGATGGGATGGGATGGGATGGGATGCGATGGGATAGGATCGCTGGGATTGGATCCCTGGGATGAGATGGGAACTCCGGGATGGGATCCCTGGGATGGGATGGGATGGGATGGGATGGGATGGGATGGGATGTCATGGGATGGGATGGGATTGGATGGGATGGCATGTGTTGGGATGGGTTGGGAACCCTGGGATGGGATGTTATGGGATTCCTGGGATGAGATGGGATGGGATTGGATCCCTGGGATGGGATGAGATGGGATCCCCGGGATGCGATCCCTGGATTGTGATCCCTCGTATGGGATGGGATCTCTGGGATGGGATGGGATGGGATGGAATGGGATGGGATGGGATGGGATGGGATGGGATGGGATGGGATGGGATGGGATGGAATGTCATGGGATGGGATGGGATTGGATGGGATGGCATGTGTTGGGATGGGATCTCTTGGATTGGATGGGATGGGATGGGATGGGATGGGATGGGATGGGATGGGATGGGATGGGATGGGATGGGATGGTGCGGGACGGGATGGGATGGGATGGGATCCCAAGAATGGGATCCCTGGGATGGGATCCCAGGGATGGGATGGGATGGGATTGGATGGGATGGGATGGGATACCTGGGATGGGATGGGATGGCATGGGATGGGATGGGATGGTATCCTTGGATGGGATGGAATGGGATCCCTGAGATGGGATGCGATCCCTGGGATGGGATCCCTGGGCTGGGATGGGATCCCTGGAATGGGATGGGATCCCTGGGATGGGATACAAGGGATGGGATCGGATGTGATTGCATGGGATGGGATCGGATGGGATGGGATGGGCTAGAATGAGTTGGGATGGGATGGGATCGATGGGATGGGAGCGGAGGGGATGGGATGGGATGCCTGGCATGGGATGGGATGGGATCCGTGGGATGGGATCCCTGGGATGGGATGGGGTGAGATGGGATGGGATGGGATGGGATCCCTGGGATGGGAAGTGTTCACTGGGATGGGTTGGGATCCCTGGAATGGGATGGGATGGGATTCCTGGGATGGGATGGGATGGGATCCCTGGGATAGTATGGGATTCCTGCGTTGGGATCGAATCCCTGGGATGGCATCAGTGAGATGGGATGAGATCCCTAACATGGGATCCCTGGGATGGGATGTGATCCCTGGGATGAGAAGGGATGGGATGGAATGGGATGGGATCCCTGGGATGGGATGGGATGGGATGGGATCCCTGGGATGGAATCCCTGGGATAGGATGGGATCCCTGGGTTGGGATCGAATCCCTGGGATGTTATCCCTTGGATGGGATTGGATCCCTTGGATGGGATGGGATGGGATGGGATGGGATGGGATGGGATGGGATGGGATGGGATGGGATGGGATGGGATGTGATGGCATGGGATGGGATCCCTGGAATGGGATGGGATCCCTGGAATGGGATGGGATGGGATTCCTGGGATGGGAATGGATGGGATGGGATGGGATTGGATGGGATGGCATGGGTTGGGATGGGATTCGATGGGATGGCATGGGATGGGATCCCTGGGATGGGATCGGATGGGATGGGATGGGATGGGATGGGATGGGATGGGATGGGATGGCATGGGATGGGATGGGATAGGATGGGATGGGTTGGGTTGGGATGGGATCCCTGGGATGGGATGGGATGGGATGGGATGGAATGGGATGGGATGGGGTGGGATGGGATGGGTTGGAATGTGATGGGATGGGATGGGATGGTATGGGATAGGATGGGATGGGATTGGATGGGATGGGATGGGATAGGATGGGATGGGATGGGATTTGTTGGGATGGGATGGGATGGGATAGGATCGTTAAGATTGGATCCCTGGGATGAGATGGGAACTCCGGGATGGGATCCCTGGGATGGGATGGGATGGGATGGGATGGGATGGAATGTCATGGGATGGGATGGGATTGGATGGGATGGCATGTGTTGGGATGGGTTGGGAACCCTGGGATGGGATGTTATGGGATTCATGGGATGAGATGGGATGGAATGGGATGGGATGGGATTGGATGGGATGTGTTGGGATGGGATGGGATCTCTTGGATGGGATGGGATGGGATGGGATGGGATGGGATGGGATGGGATGGGATGGTGCGGGACGGGATGGGATGGGATGGGATCCCTCTGATGGGATGGGATCCCAAGAATGGGATCCCTGGGATGGGATCCCAGGGATGGGATGGGATGGGATTGGATGGGATGGGATGGGATACCTGGGATGGGATGCGATCCCTGGGATGGGATCCCTGGGCTGGGATGGGATCCCTGGAATGGGATGGGATCCCTGGGATGGGATACAAGGGATGGGATCGGATGTGATTGCATGGGATGGGATCGGATGGGATGGGAGCGGAGGGGATGGGATGGGATGCCTGGCATGGGATGGGATGGGATTCGTGGGATGGGATGGGATCCCTGGGATAGGATGGGGTGAGATGGGATGGGATGGGATGGGATCCCTGGGATTGGATGGGATGGAATGGGATCCCTGAGATGGGATGCGATCCCTGGGATGGGATGGGATTGGATGGGATGGGTTGGGAAACATGGGATGGGATGTTATGGGATCCCTGGGATGAGATGGGATGGGATTGGATCCCTGGGATGGGATGAGATGGGATCCCAGGGATGGGATCCCTGGATTGTGATCCCTCGTATGGGATGGGATGCCTGGGAAGGGATGGGATCCCAGGGATGGGATCCCTGGGATGGGATGGAATGGGATGGGATGGGATGGGATGGGATGGGGTGGGATGGGTTGGGATGGGATGGGATGGGATGGGTTGGGATGGGATGGGATCTCAGAGATGGGATGGGAGGGGATGTGATGGGATGGGAAGGTATGGGATGGGATCCCTGGGATGGGATGGGATCCCTGGGATGGCATGGGATGGGATCCCTGGGATGGCATGGGTTGGGATCGGATGGGATGGGATGGGATGGGATGGAATGGGATGGGATGGGGTGGGATGGGATTGGTTGGGATGGGATGCGATCCCTGGGATGGTATGGGATGGGATCCCTGGGATGGGATCTCTGGGATAGGATGGTATCCATGGGATGGGATGGGTTGGGATGGGATGCAATCCCTGGGATGGGGACCCGGGGACGGGATGGGATCCCTGGTATGGGATCCCTGGGATGGGATGGGATGGGATGGGATGGGATGGGATGGGGTGCGAAGGGATGGGATGGGCTACAATGGGATGGGATGGGATGGGATGGGATGGGATGGGATGGGATGGGTTTGGATGGGATGGTTTTGGATGGGATGGGATGGGATCCCTGGGATGGGATGGGATGGAATGGGATGGGATGGGATGCCATGGCATGGGATCCGCGGGATGAGATGGGATGGGATACATGGGATGGGATCCCTGGGATGGGATGGGATGAGATGGGATGGGATGGGATGGGATGGGATCCCTGGGTTGGGATTGGTTGGGATGGGATACCTGGGATGTGATGGAATCCCTGGGATGAGATCGCTGGGATGGGATGGGATGGGATGGGATGGGATGGGAAGGGGTGGGATGGGATGGGATGGGACGGGATGGGATGGGATGGGATCCCTGCGATGGGATGGGATGGGATGGTATGGTATCCCTGGGATGGTGTCCCTGGAATGGGATGGGATGGGATGGGATGGGATGGGATGGGATGGGATGGGATTGGATGGGATGGGATGGGGTAGGATGGGATGAGATTGGCTACAATGGGTTGGGATGGGAGGGGATCGATGGGATGGGATGGGATGAAATGGGATCCCTGGGATGGTACGGAATGGGATGGGATGGGATGGGATACCTGGTATGGGATCCCTAGGATGGGATGGGAGGGGATGGGATGTGATAGGATGGGATGGGATGGGGTAGGATGGGATGGGATGGGTTTGGATGGGACGGGATCCCTGGGATGGGATGGGATGGGATGGGATGGGTTGCCATGGCATGGGATCCGCGGGATGAGATGGGATGGGATACGTGGGATGGGATGGGATCCCTGGGATGGGATGGGATGAGATGGGATGGGATGGGATGGGATGGGATGGGATCCCTGGGTTGGGATTGGTTGGGATGGGATGGGATGGGATGGGATCCCTGGGTTGGGATTGGTTGGGATGGGATACCTGGGATGGGCTGGAATCCCTGGGATGAGATCCTTGGGATGGGATGGGATGGGATGGGATGGGATGGGATGGGGTGGGATGGGATGGGACGGGATGGGATGGGATGGGATCCCTGCGATGGGATGGGATGGTATGGTATAGCTGGGATAGTGTCCCTAGGATGGGATGGGATGGAATGGGATGGGATGGGATGGGATGGGATGGGATGGGATGGGATGGGATTGGATGGGATGGGATGGGGTGGGATGGGATGGGATTGGCTACAATGGGTTGGGATGGGATGGGATCGATGGGATGGGATGGGATGGGATGGAATGGGATCCCTGGGATGGTACGGCATGGGATCCCTGCGATGGGATGGGATCCCTGGGATGAGATGGGATGGGATTGGATCCCTGGGATGGGATGGGTTCCATGGGATGGGATCCCAGGAATGGGATGGGATGGGAGAGGATCTCTGGGATGGGATCCCTGGGATGGGATGGGATCCCTGGGATGGGATGGGATGGGATGGGATGGGATGGGATCCCTGGGATGGGATGGGGTGAGATGGGATGGGATGGGTTGGGATGGGATGGGATCCCTGGGATTGGATGGGATGGGATGGGATCCCTGGGTTGGGATTGGTTGGGATGGGATCCCTGGTATGGGATCCCTGGTATGGCATGGGATGGGATGGGATTGGATGGGATGGGATGGGATGGGATGGGATCCCTGGGATGGGATGGGATCCCTGGGATGGGATATCTGGGATGGGATGTGATGCGACGGGATGGGATGGGATGGGATGGGATAGGATGGGATGGGATGGGGTAGGATGGGATGGGATGGGTTTGGATGGGATGGGATCCGTGGGATGGGATGGGATGGGATTGGATAGGATGGGATGGGATGGGATGGGCTACAATGGGATGGGATGGGATAGGATGGGATGAGATGGGATCCCTGGGATGGGATAGGATGGCTAGGATTGGTTCACTGGGATGGGATGGGATCCCTGGTGTGGGATCCCTAGGATGGGATGGGATGGGATGTGATGGGATGGGATGGGATGTGATTGGATGGGATCCCTGGGATGGGATGGGATGGGATCTCTAGGATGGGATGGGATCCCTGGGATGGGATCCCTGGGATGGGATCCATGGGATGAGATGGGATCCCTGGGATGGAATCCCTGGGATGGGATTGGATCACTGGGACGGGATGGGATGGGATGGGATGGCATGGGATGGGATGGGATAGGATGGGATGGGATGGGATCCCTGGGATGGGATGGGATCCCTGGAATGGGATGGGATGGGATGGAATGGGATGGGATGGGGTGGGATGGGATGGGTTGGAATGGGATGGGATCCTTGGGATGGGATGGGACGGAATGGAATCCCTGGGATGGGATGGGATCCCTGGGATGGGATGGGATGGGATGGGATGGGATGGGATGGGATGGGATAGGATGGGATGGGATGGGATTTGATGGGATGGGATGGGATGGGATGTGATGGGATAGGATCGCTGGGATTGGATCCCTGGGATGAGATGGGAACTCCGGGATGGGATCCCTGGGATGGGATGGGATGGGATGGGATGGGATGGGATGGGATGTCATGGGATGGGATGGGATTGGATGGGATGGCATGTGTTGGGATGGGTTGGGAACCCTGGGATGGGATGTTATGGGATTCCTGGGATGAGATGGGATGGGATTGGATCCCTGGGATGGGATGAGATGGGATCCCCGGGATGCGATCCCTGGATTGTGATCCCTCGTATGGGATGGGATCTCTGGGATGGGATGGGATGGGATGGAATGGGATGGGATGGGATGGGATGGGATGGGATGGGATGGAATGTCATGGGATGGGATGGGATTGGATGGGATGGCATGTGTTGGGATGGGATCTCTTGGATGGGATGGGATGGGATGGGATGGGATGGGATGGGATGGGATGGGATGGTGCGGGACGGGATGGGATGGGATGGGATCCCAAGAATGGGATCCCTGGGATGGGATCCCAGGGATGGGATGGGATGGGATTGGATGGAATGGGATGGGATACCTGGGATGGGATGGGATGGCATGGGATGGGATGGGATGGTATCCTTGGATGGGATGGAATGGGATCCCTGAGATGGGATGCGATCCCTGGGATGGGATCCCTGGGCTGGGATGGGATCCCTGGAATGGGATGGGATCCCTGGGATGGGATACAAGGGATGGGATCGGATGTGATTGCATGGGATGGGATCGGATGGGATGGGATGGGCTAGAATGAGTTGGGATGGGATGGGATCGATGGGATGGGAGCGGAGGGGATGGGATGGGATGCCTGGCATGGGATGGGATGGGATCCGTGGGATGGGATCCCTGGGATGGGATGGGGTGAGATGGGATGGGATGGGATGGGATCCCTGGGATGGGATGTGTTCACTGGGATGGGTTGGGATCCCTGGAATGGGATGGGATGGGATTCCTGGGATGGGATGGGATGGGATCCCTGGGATAGTATGGGATTCCTGCGTTGGGATCGAATCCCTGGGATGGCATCAGTGAGATGGGATGAGATCCCTAACATGGGATCCCTGGGATGGGATGTGATCCCTGGGATGAGAAGGGATGGGATGGAATGGGATGGGATCCCTGGGATGGGATGGGATGGGATGGGATCCCTGGGATGGAATCCCTGGGATAGGATGGGATCCCTGGGTTGGGATCGAATCCCTGGGATGTTATCCCTTGGATGGGATTGGATCCCTTGGATGGGATGGGATGGGATGGGATGGGATGGGATGGGATGTGATGGCATGGGATGGGATCCCTGGAATGGGATGGGATCCCTGGAATGGGATGGGATGGGATTCCTGGGATGGGAATGGATGGGATGGGATGGGATTGGATGGGATGGCATGGGTTGGGATGGGATTCGATGGGATGGCATGGGATGGGATCCCTGGGATGGGATTGGATGGGATGGGATGGGATGGGATGGGATGGGATGGCATGGGATGGGATAGGATGGGATGGGTTGGGTTGGGATGGGATCCCTGGGATGGGATGGGATGGGATGGGATGGAATGGGATGGGATGGGGTGGGATGGGATGGGTTGGAATGTGATGGGATGGGATGGGATGGTATGGGATAGGATGGGATGGGATTGGATGGGATGGGATGGGATAGGATGGGATGGGATGGGATTTGTTGGGATGGGATGGGATGGGATAGGATCGTTAAGATTGGATCCCTGGGATGAGATGGGAACTCCGGGATGGGATCCCTGGGATGGGATGGGATGGGATGGGATGGGATGGGATGGGATGGAATGTCATGGGATGGGATGGGATTGGATGGGATGGCATGTGTTGGGATGGGTTGGGAACCCTGGGATGGGATGTTATGGGATTCATGGGATGAGATGGGATGGAATGGGATGGGATGGGATTGGATGGGATGTGTTGGGATGGGATGGGATCTCTTGGATGGGATGGGATGGGATGGGATGGGATGGGATGGGATGGGATGGGATGGTGCGGGACGGGATGGGATGGGATGGGATCCCTCTGATGGGATGGGATCCCAAGAATGGGATCCCTGGGATGGGATCCCAGGGATGGTATGGGATGGGATTGGATGGGATGGGATGGGATACCTGGGATGGGATGCGATCCCTGGGATGGGATCCCTGGGCTGGGATGGGATCCCTGGAATGGGATGGGATCCCTGGGATGGGATACAAGGGATGGGATCGGATGTGATTGCATGGGATGGGATCGGATGGGATGGGAGCGGAGGGGATGGGATGGGATGCCTGGCATGGGATGGGATGGGATTCGTGGGATGGGATGGGATCCCTGGGATAGGATGGGGTGAGATGGGATGGGATGGGATGGGATCCCTGGGATTGGATGGGATGGAATGGGATCCCTGAGATGGGATGCGATCCCTGGGATGGGATGGGATTGGATGGGATGGGTTGGGAAACATGGGATGGGATGTTATGGGATCCCTGGGATGAGATGGGATGGGATTGGATCCCTGGGATGGGATGAGATGGGATCCCAGGGATGGGATCCCTGGATTGTGATCCCTCGTATGGGATGGGATGCCTGGGAAGGGATGGGATCCCAGGGATGGGATCCCTGGGATGGGATGGAATGGGATGGGATGGGATGGGATGGGATGGGGTGGGATGGGTTGGGATGGGATGGGATGGGTTGGGATGGGATGGGATCTCAGAGATGGGATGGGAGGGGATGTGATGGGATGGGAAGGTATGGGATGGGATCCCTGGGATGGGATGGGATCCCTGGGATGGCATGGGATGGGATCCCTGGGATGGCATGGGTTGGGATCGGATGGGATGGGATGGGATGGGATGGAATGGGATGGGATGGGGTGGGATGGGATTGGTTGGGATGGGATGCGATCCCTGGGATGGTATGGGATGGGATCCCTGGGATGGGATCTCTGGGATAGGATGGTATCCATGGGATGGGATGGGTTGGGATGGGATGCAATCCCTGGGATGGGGACCCGGGGACGGGATGGGATCCCTGGTATGGGATCCCTGGGATGGGATGGGATGGGATGGGATGGGATCCCTGGGATGGGATCCCTGGGATGGGATCCCTGGGATGGGATGGGATCCCTGGTATGGGATATCTGGGATGGGATGTGATGGGACGGGATGGGATGGGATGGGGTGCGAAGGGATGGGATGGGCTACAATGGGATGGGATGGGATGGGATGGGATGGGATGGGATGGGATGGGATGGGATGGGATGGGATGGGTTTGGATGGGATGGTTTTGGATGGGATGGGATGGGATCCCTGGGATGGGATGGGATGGAATGGGATGGGATGGGATGCCATGGCATGGGATCCGCGGGATGAGATGGGATGGGATACATGGGATGGGATCCCTGGGATGGGATGGGATGAGATGGGATGGGATGGGATGGGATGGGATGGGATCCCTGGGTTGGGATTGGTTGGGATGGGATACCTGGGATGGGATGGAATCCCTGGGATGAGATCGCTGGGATGGGATGGGATGGGATGGGATGGGAAGGGGTGGGATGGGATGGGATGGGACGGGATGGGATGGAATGGGATCCCTGCGATGGGATGGGATGGGATGGTATGGTATCCCTGGGATGGTGTCCCTGGAATGGGATGGGATGGGATGGGATGGGATGGGATGGGATGGGATTGGATGGGATGGGATGGGGTAGGATGGGATGAGATTGGCTACAATGGGTTGGGATGGGAGGGGATCGATGGGATGGGATGGGATGAAATGGGATCCCTGGGATGGTACGGAATGGGATGGGATGGGATGGGATACCTGGTATGGGATCCCTAGGATGGGATGGGAGGGGATGGGATGTGATAGGATGGGATGGGATGGGGTAGGATGGGATGGGATGGGTTTGGATGGGACGGGATCCCTGGGATGGGATGGGATGGGATGGGATGGGTTGCCATGGCATGGGATCCGCGGGATGAGATGGGATGGGATACGTGGGATGGGATGGGATCCCTGGGATGGGATGGGATGAGATGGGATGGGATGGGATGGGATGGGATGGGATCCCTGGGTTGGGATTGGTTGGGATGGGATGGGATGGGATGGGATCCCTGGGTTGGGATTGGTTGGGATGGGATACCTGGGATGGGCTGGAATCCCTGGGATGAGACCCTTGGGATGGGATGGGATGGGATGGGATGGGATGGGATGGGATGGGATGGGGTGGGATGGGATGGGACGGGATGGGATGGGATGGGATCCCTGCGATGGGATGGGATGGTATGGTATAGCTGGGATAGTGTCCCTAGGATGGGATGGGATGGAATGGGATGGGATGGGATGGGATGGGATGGGATGGGATGGGATTGGATGGGATGGGATGGGGTGGGATGGGATGGGATTGGCTACAATGGGTTGGGATGGGATGGGATCGATGGGATGGGATGGGATGGGATGGAATGGGATCCCTGGGATGGTACGGCATGGGATCCCTGCGATGGGATGGGATCCCTGGGATGAGATGGGATGGGATTGGATCCCTGGGATGGGATGGGTTCCATGGGATGGGATCCCAGGAATGGGATGGGATGGGAGAGGATCTCTGGGATGGGATCCCTGGGATGGGATGGGATCCCTGGGATGGGATGGGATGGGATGGGATGGGATGGGATCCCTGGGATGGGATGGGGTGAGATGGGATGGGATGGGTTGGGATGGGATGGGATCCCTGGGATTGGATGGGATGGGATGGGATCCCTGGGTTGGGATTGGTTGGGATGGGATCCCTGGTATGGGATCCCTGGTATGGCATGGGATGGGATGGGATGGGATTGGATGGGATGGGATGGGATGGGATGGGATGGGATCCCTGGGATGGGATGGGATCCCTGGGATGGGATATCTGGGATGGGATGTGATGCGACGGGATGGGATGGGATGGGATGGGATAGGATGGGATGGGGTAGGATGGGATGGGATGGGTTTGGATGGGATGGGATCCGTGGGATGGGATGGGATGGGATTGGATAGGATGGGATGGGATGGGATGGGCTACAATGGGATGGGATGGGATAGGATGGGATGAGATGGGATCCCTGGGATGGGATAGGATGGCTAGGATTGGTTCACTGGGATGGGATGGGATCCCTGGTGTGGGATCCCTAGGATGGGATGGGATGGGATGTGATGGGATGGGATGGGATGTGATTGGATGGGATCCCTGGGATGGGATGGGATGGGATCTCTAGGATGGGATGGGATCCCTGGGATGGGATCCCTGGGATGGGATCCATGGGATGAGATGGGATCCCTGGGATGGAATCCCTGGGATGGGATTGGATCACTGGGACGGGATGGGATGGGATGGGATGGCATGGGATGGGATGGGATAGGATGGGATGGGATGGGATCCCTGGGATGGGATGGGATCCCTGGAATGGGATGGGATGGGATGGAATGGGATGGGATGGGGTGGGATGGGATGGGTTGGAATGGGATGGGATCCTTGGGATGGGATGGGATGGAATGGAATCCCTGGGATGGGATGGGATCCCTGGGATGGGATGGGATGGGATGGGATGGGATGGGATGGGATGGGATGGGATGGGATGGGATGGGATGGGATAGGATGGGATGGGATGGGATTTGATGGGATGGGATGGGATGGGATGTGATGGGATAGGATCGCTGGGATTGGATCCCTGGGATGAGATGGGAACTCCGGGATGGGATCCCTGGGATGGGATGGGATGGGATGGGATGGGATGGGATGGGATGGGATGGGATGGGATGGGATGTCATGGGATGGGATGGGATTGGATGGGATGGCATGTGTTGGGATGGGTTGGGAACCCTGGGATGGGATGTTATGGGATTCCTGGGATGAGATGGGATGGGATTGGATCCCTGGGATGGGATGAGATGGGATCCCCGGGATGCGATCCCTGGATTGTGATCCCTCGTATGGGATGGGATCTCTGGGATGGGATGGGATGGGATGGAATGGGATGGGATGGGATGGGATGGGATGGGATGGGATGGGATGGAATGTCATGGGATGGGATGGGATTGGATGGGATGGCATGTGTTGGGATGGGATCTCTTGGATGGGATGGGATGGGATGGGATGGGATGGTGCGGGACGGGATGGGATGGGATGGGATCCCAAGAATGGGATCCCTGGGATGGGATCCCAGGGATGGGATGGGATGGGATTGGATGGGATGGGATGGGATACCTGGGATGGGATGGGATGGCATGGGATGGGATGGGATGGTATCCTTGGATGGGATGGAATGGGATCCCTGAGATGGGATGCGATCCCTGGGATGGGATCCCTGGGCTGGGATGGGATCCCTGGAATGGGATGGGATCCCTGGGATGGGATACAAGGGATGGGATCGGATGTGATTGCATGGGATGGGATCGGATGGGATGGGATGGGCTAGAATGAGTTGGGATGGGATGGGATCGATGGGATGGGAGCGGAGGGGATGGGATGGGATGCCTGGCATGGGATGGGATGGGATCCGTGGGATGGGATCCCTGGGATGGGATGGGGTGAGATGGGATGGGATGGGATGGGATCCCTGGGATGGGATGTGTTCACTGGGATGGGTTGGGATCCCTGGAATGGGATGGGATGGGATTCCTGGGATGGGATGGGATGGGATCCCTGGGATAGTATGGGATTCCTGCGTTGGGATCGAATCCCTGGGATGGCATCAGTGAGATGGGATGAGATCCCTAACATGGGATCCCTGGGATGGGATGTGATCCCTGGGATGAGAAGGGATGGGATGGAATGGGATGGGATCCCTGGGATGGGATGGGATGGGATGGGATCCCTGGGATGGAATCCCTGGGATAGGATGGGATCCCTGGGTTGGGATCGAATCCCTGGGATGTTATCCCTTGGATGGGATTGGATCCCTTGGATGGGATGGGATGGGATGGGATGGGATGGGATGTGATGGCATGGGATGGGATCCCTGGAATGGGATGGGATCCCTGGAATGGGATGGGATGGGATTCCTGGGATGGGAATGGATGGGATGGGATGGGATTGGATGGGATGGCATGGGTTGGGATGGGATTCGATGGGATGGCATGGGATGGGATCCCTGGGATGGGATCGGATGGGATGGGATGGGATGGGATGGGATGGGATGGGATGGGATGGGATGGGATGGCATGGGATGGGATGGGATAGGATGGGATGGGTTGGGTTGGGATGGGATCCCTGGGATGGGATGGGATGGGATGGGATGGAATGGGATGGGATGGGGTGGGATGGGATGGGTTGGAATGGGATGGGATGGGATGGGATGGTATGGGATAGGATGGGATGGGATTGGATGGGATGGGATGGGATAGGATGGGATGGGATGGGATTTGTTGGGATGGGATGGGATGGGATAGGATCGTTAAGATTGGATCCCTGGGATGAGATGGGAACTCCGGGATGGGATCCCTGGGATGGGATGGGATGGGATGGGATGGGATGGGATGGGATGGAATGTCATGGGATGGGATGGGATTGGATGGGATGGCATGTGTTGGGATGGGTTGGGAACCCTGGGATGGGATGTTATGGGATTCATGGGATGAGATGGGATGGAATGGGATGGGATGGGATTGGATGGGATGTGTTGGGATGGGATGGGATCTCTTGGATGGGATGGGATGGGATGGGATGGGATGGGATGGTGCGGGACGGGATGGGATGGGATGGGATCCCTCTGATGGGATGGGATCCCAAGAATGGGATCCCTGGGATGGGATCCCAGGGATGGGATGGGATGGGATTGGATGGGATGGGATGGGATACCTGGGATGGGATGGGATGGCATGGGATGGGATGGTATCCTTGGATGGGATGGAATGGGATCCCTGAGATGGGATGCGATCCCTGGGATGGGATCCCTGGGCTGGGATGGGATCCCTGGAATGGGATGGGATCCCTGGGATGGGATACAAGGGATGGGATCGGATGTGATTGCATGGGATGGGATCGGATGGGATGGGAGCGGAGGGGATGGGATGGGATGCCTGGCATGGGATGGGATGGGATTCGTGGGATGGGATGGGATCCCTGGGATAGGATGGGGTGAGATGGGATGGGATGGGATGGGATCCCTGGGATTGGATGGGATGGAATGGGATCCCTGAGATGGGATGCGATCCCTGGGATGGGATGGGATTGGATGGGATGGGTTGGGAAACATGGGATGGGATGTTATGGGATCCCTGGGATGAGATGGGATGGGATTGGATCCCTGGGATGGGATGAGATGGGATCCCAGGGATGGGATCCCTGGATTGTGATCCCTCGTATGGGATGGGATGCCTGGGAAGGGATGGGATCTCTGGGATGGGATCCCTGGGATGGGATGGAATGGGATGGGATGGGATGGGATGGGATGGGGTGGGATGGGTTGGGATGGGATGGGCTGGGATGGGATGGGATCTCAGAGATGGGATGGGAGGGGATGTGATGGGATGGGAAGGTATGGGATGGGATCCCTGGGATGGGATGGGATCCCTGGGATGGCATGGGATGGGATCCCTGGGATGGCATGGGTTGGGATCGGATGGGATGGGATGGGATGGGATGGAATGGGATGGGATGGGGTGGGATGGGATTGGTTGGGATGGGACGCGATCCCTGGGATGGTATGGGATGGGATCCCTGGGATGGGATCTCTGGGATAGGATGGTATCCATGGGATGGGATGGGTTGGGATGGGATGCAATCCCTGGGATGGGGACCCGGGGACGGGATGGGATCCCTGGTATGGGATCCCTGGGATGGGATGGGATGGGATGGGATGGGATCCCTGGGATGGGATATCTGGGATGGGATGTGATGGGACGGGATGGGGTGCGAAGGGATGGGATGGGCTACAATGGGATGGGATGGGATGGGATGGGATGGGATGGGATGGGCTAGAATGAGTTGGGATGGGATGGGATCGATGGGATGGGAGCGGAGGGGATGGGATGGGATGCCTGGCATGGGATGGGATGGGATCCGTGGGATGGGATCCCTGGGATGGGATGGGGTGAGATGGGATGGGATGGGATGGGATCCCTGGGATGGGATGTGTTCACTGGGATGGGTTGGGATCCCTGGAATGGGATGGGATGGGATTCCTGGGATGGGATGGGATGGGATCCCTGGGATAGTATGGGATTCCTGCGTTGGGATCGAATCCCTGGGATGGCATCAGTGAGATGGGATGAGATCCCTAACATGGGATCCCTGGGATGGGATGTGATCCCTGGGATGAGAAGGGATGGGATGGAATGGGATGGGATCCCTGGGATGGGATGGGATGGGATGGGATCCCTGGGATGGAATCCCTGGGATAGGATGGGATCCCTGGGTTGGGATCGAATCCCTGGGATGTTATCCCTTGGATGGGATTGGATCCCTTGGATGGGATGGGATGGGATGGGATGGGATGGGATGGGATGTGATGGCATGGGATGGGATCCCTGGAATGGGATGGGATCCCTGGAATGGGATGGGATGGGATTCCTGGGATGGGAATGGATGGGATGGGATGGGATTGGATGGGATGGCATGGGTTGGGATGGGATTCGATGGGATGGCATGGGATGGGATCCCTGGGATGGGATCGGATGGGATGGGATGGGATGGGATGGGATGGGATGGGATGGGTTGGGTTGGGATGGGATCCCTGGGATGGGATGGGATGGGATGGGATGGAATGGGATGGGATGGGGTGGGATGGGATGGGTTGGAATGGGATGGGATGGGATGGGATGGGATGGGATAGGATGGGATGGGATTGGATGGGATGGGATGGGATAGGATGGGATGGGATGGGATTTGTTGGGATGGGATGGGATGGGATAGGATCGTTAAGATTGGATCCCTGGGATGAGATGGGAACTCCGGGATGGGATCCCTGGGATGGGATGGGATGGGATGGGATGGGATGGGATGGAATGTCATGGGATGGGATGGGATTGGATGGGATGGCATGTGTTGGGATGGGTTGGGAACCCTGGGATGGGATGTTATGGGATTCATGGGATGAGATGGGATGGAATGGGATGGGATGGGATTGGATGGGATGTGTTGGGATGGGATGGGATCTCTTGGATGGGATGGGATGGGATGGGATGGGATGGGATGGGATGGGATGGGATGGTGCGGGACGGGATGGGATGGGATGGGATCCCTCTGATGGGATGGGATCCCAAGAATGGGATCCCTGGGATGGGATCCCAGGGATGGGATGGGATGGGATTGGATGGGATGGGATGGGATACCTGGGATGGGATGGGATGGCATGGGATGGGATGGTATCCTTGGATGGGATGGAATGGGATCCCTGAGATGGGATGCGATCCCTGGGATGGGATCCCTGGGCTGGGATGGGATCCCTGGAATGGGATGGGATCCCTGGGATGGGATACAAGGGATGGGATCGGATGTGATTGCATGGGATGGGATCGGATGGGATGGGAGCGGAGGGGATGGGATGGGATGCCTGGCATGGGATGGGATGGAATTCGTGGGATGGGATGGGATCCCTGGGATAGGATGGGGTGAGATGGGATGGGATGGGATGGGATCCCTGGGATTGGATGGGATGGAATGGGATCCCTGAGATGGGATGCGATCCCTGGGATGGGATGGGATTGGATGGGATGGGTTGGGAAACATGGGATGGGATGTTATGGGATCCCTGGGATGAGATGGGATGGGATTGGATCCCTGGGATGGGATGAGATGGGATCCCAGGGATGGGATCCCTGGATTGTGATCCCTCGTATGGGATGGGATGCCTGGGAAGGGATGGGATCTCTGGGATGGGATCCCTGGGATGGGATGGAATGGGATGGGATGGGATGGGATGGGATGGGATGGGGTGGGATGGGTTGGGATGGGATGGGATGGGCTGGGATGGGATGGGATCTCAGAGATGGGATGGGAGGGGATGTGATGGGATGGGAAGGTATGGGATGGGATCCCTGGGATGGGATGGGATCCCTGGGATGGCATGGGATGGGATCCCTGGGATGGCATGGGTTGGGATCGGATGGGATGGGATGGGATGGGATGGGATGGAATGGGATGGGATGGGGTGGGATGGGATTGGTTGGGATGGGACGCGATCCCTGGGATGGTATGGGATGGGATCCCTGGGATGGGATCTCTGGGATAGGATGGTATCCATGGGATGGGATGGGTTGGGATGGGATGCAATCCCTGGGATGGGGACCCGGGGACGGGATGGGATCCCTGGTATGGGATCCCTGGGATGGGATGGGATGGGATGGGATGGGATGGGATGGGATGGGATCCCTGGGATGGGATCCCTGGGATGGGATCCCTGGGATGGGATCCCTGGGATGGGATGGGATCCCTGGGATGGGATATCTGGGATGGGATGTGATGGGACGGGATGGGGAGCGAAGGGATGGGATGGGCTACAATGGGATGGGATGGGATGGGATGGGATGGGATGGGATGGGATGGGATGGGATGGGATGGGTTTGGATGGGATGGGTTTGGATGGGATGGGATGGGATCCCTGGGATGGGATGGGATGGAATGGGATGGGATGGGATGCCATGGCATGGGATCCGCGGGATGAGATGGGATGGGATACATGGGATGGGATCCCTGGGATGGGATGGGATGAGATGGGATGGGATGGGATGGGATGGGATCCCTGGGTTGGGATTGGTTGGGATGGGATACCTGGGATGGGATGGAATCCCTGGGATGAGATCGCTGGGATGGGATGGGATGGGATGGGAAGGGGTGGGATGGGATGGGATGGGACGGGATGGGAGCGGAGGGGATGGGATCTCAGAGATGGGATGGGAGGGGATGTGATGGGATGGGAAGGTATGGGATGGGATCCCTGGGATGGGATGGGATCCCTGGGATGGCATGGGATGGGATCCCTGGGATGGCATGGGTTGGGATCGGATGGGATGGGATGGGATGGAATGGGATGGGATGGGGTGGGATGGGATTGGTTGGGATGGGATGCGATCCCTGGGATGGTATGGGATGGGATCCCTGGGATGGGATCTCTGGGATAGGATGGTATCCATGGGATGGGATGGGTTGGGATGGGATGCAATCCCTGGGATGGGGACCCGGGGACGGGATGGGATCCCTGGTATGGGATCCCTGGGATGGGATGGGATGGGATGGGATGGGATGGGATCCCTGGGATGGGATCCCTGGGATGGGATCCCTGGGATGGGATGGGATCCCTGGGATGGGATATCTGGGATGGGATGTGATGGGACGGGATGGGATGGGATGGGGTGCGAAGGGATGGGATGGGCTACAATGGGATGGGATGGGATGGGATGGGATGGGATGGGATGGGATGGGATGGGATGGGATGGGATGGGTTTGGATGGGATGGTTTTGGATGGGATGGGATGGGATCCCTGGGATGGGATGGGATGGAATGGGATGGGATGGGATGCCATGGCATGGGATCCGCGGGATGAGATGGGATGGGATACATGGGATGGGATCCCTGGGATGGGATGGGATGAGATGGGATGGGATGGGATGGGATGGGATCCCTGGGTTGGGATTGGTTGGGATGGGATACCTGGGATGGGATGGAATCCCTGGGATGAGATCGCTGGGATGGGATGGGATGGGATGGGAAGGGGTGGGATGGGATGGGATGGGACGGGATGGGATCCCTGCGATGGGATGGGATGGGATGGTATGGTATCCCTGGGATGGTGTCCCTGGAATGGGATGGGATGGGATGGGATGGGATTGGATGGGATGGGATGGGGTAGGATGGGATGAGATTGGCTACAATGGGTTGGGATGGGAGGGGATCGATGGGATGGGATGGGATGAAATGGGATCCCTGGGATGGTACGGAATGGGATGGGATGGGATACCTGGTATGGGATCCCTAGGATGGGATGGGAGGGGATGGGATGTGATAGGATGGGATGGGATGGGGTAGGATGGGATGGGATGGGTTTGGATGGGACGGGATCCCTGGGATGGGATGGGATGGGATGGGATGGGTTGCCATGGCATGGGATCCGCGGGATGAGATGGGATGGGATACGTGGGATGGGATGGGATCCCTGGGATGGGATGGGATGAGATGGGATGGGATGGGATGGGATGGGATCCCTGGGTTGGGATTGGTTGGGATGGGATGGGATGGGATGGGATGGGATCCCTGGGTTGGGATTGGTTGGGATGGGATACCTGGGATGGGCTGGAATCCCTGGGATGAGATCCTTGGGATGGGATGGGATGGGATGGGATGGGATGGGATGGGATGGGATGGGGTGGGATGGGATGGGACGGGATGGGATGGGATGGGATCCCTGCGATGGGATGGGATGGTATGGTATAGCTGGGATAGTGTCCCTAGGATGGGATGGGATGGAATGGGATGGGATGGGATGGGATGGGATGGGATGGGATGGGATGGGATGGGATTGGATGGGATGGGATGGGGTGGGATGGGATGGGATTGGCTACAATGGGTTGGGATGGGATGGGATCGATGGGATGGGATGGGATGGGATGGAATGGGATCCCTGGGAGGGTACGGCATGGGATCCCTGCGATGGGATGGGATCCCTGGGATGAGATGGGATGGGATTGGATCCCTGGGATGGGATGGGTTCCATGGGATGGGATCCCAGGAATGGGATGGGATGGGAGAGGATCTCTGGGATGGGATCCCTGGGATGGGATGGGATCCCTGGGATGGGATGGGATGGGATGGGATCCCTGGGATGGGATGGGGTGAGATGGGATGGGATGGGTTGGGATGGGATGGGATCCCTGGGATTGGATGGGATGGGATGGGATCCCTGGGTTGGGATTGGTTGGGATGGGATCCCTGGTATGGGATCCCTGGTATGGCATGGGATGGGATGGGATGGGATTGGATGGGATGGGATGGGATGGGATGGGATCCCTGGGATGGGATGGGATCCCTGGGATGGGATATCTGGGATGGAATGTGATGGGACGGGATGGGATGGGATGGGATGGGATGGGATGGGATAGGATGGGATGGGATGGGGTAGGATGGGATGGGATGGGTTTGGATGGGATGGGATCCGTGGGATGGGATGGGATGGGATTGGATAGGATGGGATGGGATGGGATGGGCTACAATGGGATGGGATGGGATAGGATGGGATGAGATGGGATCCCTGGGATGGGATAGGATGGCTAGGATTGGTTCACTGGGATGGGATGGGATCCCTGGTGTGGGATCCCTAGGATGGGATGGGATGGGATGTGATGGGATGGGATGGGATGTGATTGGATGGGATCCCTGGGATGGGATGGGATGGGATCTCTAGGATGGGATGGGATCCCTGGGATGGGATCCCTGGGATGGGATCCATGGGATGAGATGGGATCCCTGGGATGGAATCCCTGGGATGGGATTGGATCACTGGGACGGGATGGGATGGGATGGGATGGCATGGGATGGGATGGGATGGGATAGGATGGGATGGGATGGGATCCCTGGGATGGGATGGGATCCCTGGAATGGGATGGGATGGGATGGAATGGGATGGGATGGGGTGGGATGGGATGGGTTGGAATGGGATGGGATCCTTGGGATGGGATGGGATGGAATGGAATCCCTGGGATGGGATGGGATCCCTGGGATGGGATGGGATGGGATGGGATGGGATGGGATGGGATGGGATGGGATGGGATGGGATAGGATGGGATGGGATGGGATTTGATGGGATGGGATGGGATGGGATGCGATGGGATAGGATCGCTGGGATTGGATCCCTGGGATGAGATGGGAACTCCGGGATGGGATCCCTGGGATGGGATGGGATGGGATGGGATGGGATGGGATGGGATGTCATGGGATGGGATGGGATTGGATGGGATGGCATGTGTTGGGATGGGTTGGGAACCCTGGGATGGGATGTTATGGGATTCCTGGGATGAGATGGGATGGGATTGGATCCCTGGGATGGGATGAGATGGGATCCCCGGGATGCGATCCCTGGATTGTGATCCCTCGTATGGGATGGGATCTCTGGGATGGGATGGGATGGGATGGGATGGGATGGGATGGGATGGGATGGGATGGGATGGAATGTCATGGGATGGGATGGGATTGGATGGGATGGCATGTGTTGGGATGGGATCTCTTGGATGGGATGGGATGGGATGGGATGGGATGGGATGGGATGGTGCGGGACGGGATGGGATGGGATGGGATCCCAAGAATGGGATCCCTGGGATGGGATCCCAGGGATGGGATGGGATGGGATTGGATGGGATGGGATGGGATACCTGGGATGGGATGGGATGGCATGGGATGGGATGGGATGGTATCCTTGGATGGGATGGAATGGGATCCCTGAGATGGGATGCGATCCCTGGGATGGGATCCCTGGGCTGGGATGGGATCCCTGGAATGGGATGGGATCCCTGGGATGGCATGGGATGGGATCCCTGGGATGGCATGGGTTGGGATCGGATGGGATGGGATGGGATGGGATGGGATGGGGTGGGATGGGATTGGTTGGGATGGGATGCGATCCCTGGGATGGTATGGGATGGGATCCCTGGGATGGGATCTCTGGGATAGGATGGTATCCATGGGATGGGATGGGTTGGGATGGGATGCAATCCCTGGGATGGGGACCCGGGGACGGGATGGGATCCCTGGTATGGGATCCCTGGGATGGGATGGGATGGGATGGGATGGGATGGGATGGGATCCCTGGGATGGGATCCCTGGGATGGGATCCCTGGGATGGGATGGGATCCCTGGGATGGGATATCTGGGATGGGATGTGATGGGACGGGATGGGATGGGATGGGGTGCGAAGGGATGGGATGGGCTACAATGGGATGGGATGGGATGGGATGGGATGGGATGGGATGGGATGGGATGGGATGGGTTTGGATGGGATGGTTTTGGATGGGATGGGATGGGATCCCTGGGATGGGATGGGATGGAATGGGATGGGATGGGATGCCATGGCATGGGATCCGCGGGATGAGATGGGATGGGATACATGGGATGGGATCCCTGGGATGGGATGGGATGAGATGGGATGGGATGGGATGGGATGGGATCCCTGGGTTGGGATTGGTTGGGATGGGATACCTGGGATGGGATGGAATCCCTGGGATGAGATCGCTGGGATGGGATGGGATGGGAAGGGGTGGGATGGGATGGGATGGGACGGGATGGGATGGGATGGGATCCCTGCGATGGGATGGGATGGGATGGTATGGTATCCCTGGGATGGTGTCCCTGGAATGGGATGGGATGGGATGGGATGGGATGGGATGGGATTGGATGGGATGGGATGGGGTAGGATGGGATGAGATTGGCTACAATGGGTTGGGATGGGAGGGGATCGATGGGATGGGATGGGATGAAATGGGATCCCTGGGATGGTACGGAATGGGATGGGATGGGATACCTGGTATGGGATCCCTAGGATGGGATGGGAGGGGATGGGATGTGATAGGATGGGATGGGATGGGGTAGGATGGGATGGGATGGGTTTGGATGGGACGGGATCCCTGGGATGGGATGGGATGGGATGGGATGGGTTGCCATGGCATGGGATCCGCGGGATGAGATGGGATGGGATACGTGGGATGGGATGGGATCCCTGGGATGGGATGGGATGAGATGGGATGGGATGGGATGGGATGGGATCCCTGGGTTGGGATTGGTTGGGATGGGATGGGATGGGATGGGATGGGATCCCTGGGTTGGGATTGGTTGGGATGGGATACCTGGGATGGGCTGGAATCCCTGGGATGAGATCCTTGGGATGGGATGGGATGGGATGGGATGGGATGGGATGGGATGGGATGGGGTGGGATGGGATGGGACGGGATGGGATGGGATGGGATCCCTGCGATGGGATGGTATGGTATAGCTGGGATAGTGTCCCTAGGATGGGATGGGATGGAATGGGATGGGATGGGATGGGATGGGATGGGATTGGATGGGATGGGATGGGGTGGGATGGGATGGGATTGGCTACAATGGGTTGGGATGGGATGGGATCGATGGGATGGGATGGGATGGGATGGAATGGGATCCCTGGGATGGTACGGCATGGGATCCCTGCGATGGGATGGGATCCCTGGGATGAGATGGGATGGGATTGGATCCCTGGGATGGGATGGGTTCCATGGGATGGGATCCCAGGAATGGGATGGGATGGGAGAGGATCTCTGGGATGGGATCCCTGGGATGGGATGGGATCCCTGAGATGGGATGCGATCCCTGGGATGGGATCCCTGGGCTGGGATGGGATCCCTGGAATGGGATGGGATCCCTGGGATGGGATACAAGGGATGGGATCGGATGTGATTGCATGGGATGGGATCGGATGGGATGGGAGCGGAGGGGATGGGATGGGATGCCTGGCATGGGATGGGATGGGATTCGTGGGATGGGATGGGATCCCTGGGATAGGATGGGGTGAGATGGGATGGGATGGGATGGGATCCCTGGGATTGGATGGGATGGAATGGGATCCCTGAGATGGGATGCGATCCCTGGGATGGGATGGGATTGGATGGGATGGGTTGGGAAACATGGGATGGGATGTTATGGGATCCCTGGGATGAGATGGGATGGGATTGGATCCCTGGGATGGGATGAGATGGGATCCCAGGGATGGGATCCCTGGATTGTGATCCCTCGTATGGGATGGGATGCCTGGGAAGGGATGGGATCCCAGGGATGGGATCCCTGGGATGGGATGGAATGGGATGGGATGGGATGGGATGGGATGGGATGGGATGGGGTGGGATGGGTTGGGATGGGATGGGATGGGATCGGATGGGATGGGAGCGGAGGGGATGGGATGGGATGGGATGGGGTGGGATGGGTTGGGATGGGATGGGATGGGATCGGATGGGATGGGAGCGGAGGGGATGGGATGGGATGCCTGGCATGGGATGGGATGGGATTCGTGGGATGGGATGGGATCCCTGGGATAGGATGGGGTGAGATGGGATGGGAGGGGATGGGATCCCTGGGATTGGATGGGATGGAATGGGATCCCTGAGATGGGATGCGATCCCTGGGATGGGATGGGATTGGATGGGATGGGTTGGGAAACATGGGATGGGATGTTATGGGATCCCTGGGATGAGATGGGATGGGATTGGATCCCTGGGATGGGATGAGATGGGATCCCAGGGATGGGATCCCTGGATTGTGATCCCTCGTATGGGATGGGATGCCTGGGAAGGGATGGGATCCCAGGGATGGGATCCCTGGGATGGGATGGAATGGGATGGGATGGGATGGGATGGGATGGGATGGGGTGGGATGGGTTGGGATGGGATGGGATGGGATGGGTTGGGATGGGATGGGATCTCAGAGATGGGATGGGAGGGGATGTGATGGGATGGGAAGGTATGGGATGGGATCCCTGGGATGGGATGGGATCCCTGGGATGGCATGGGATGGGATCCCTGGGATGGCATGGGTTGGGATCGGATGGGATGGGATGGGATGGAATGGGATGGGATGGGGTGGGATGGGATTGGTTGGGATGGGATGCGATCCCTGGGATGGTATGGGATGGGATCCCTGGGATGGGATCTCTGGGATAGGATGGTATCCATGGGATGGGATGGGTTGGGATGGGATGCAATCCCTGGGATGGGGACCCGGGGACGGGATGGGATCCCTGGTATGGGATCCCTGGGATGGGATGGGATGGGATGGGATGGGATGGGATCCCTGGGATGGGATCCCTGGGATGGGATCCCTGGGATGGGATGGGATCCCTGGGATGGGATATCTGGGATGGGATGTGATGGGACGGGATGGGATGGGATGGGGTGCGAAGGGATGGGATGGGCTACAATGGGATGGGATGGGATGGGATGGGATGGGATGGGATGGGATGGGATGGGATGGGATGGGATGGGATGGGATGGGATGGGTTTGGATGGGATGGTTTTGGATGGGATGGGATGGGATCCCTGGGATGGGATGGGATGGAATGGGATGGGATGGGATGCCATGGCATGGGATCCGCGGGATGAGATGGGATGGGATACATGGGATGGGATCCCTGGGATGGGATGGGATGAGATGGGATGGGATGGGATGGGATGGGATCCCTGGGTTGGGATTGGTTGGGATGGGATACCTGGGATGGGATGGAATCCCTGGGATGAGATCGCTGGGATGGGATGGGATGGGATGGGATGGGAAGGGGTGGGATGGGATGGGATGGGACGGGATGGGATGGGATGGGATCCCTGCGATGGGATGGGATGGGATGGTATGGTATCCCTGGGATGGTGTCCCTGGAATGGGATGGGATGGGATGGGATGGGATGGGATTGGATGGGATGGGATGGGGTAGGATGGGATGAGATTGGCTACAATGGGTTGGGATGGGAGGGGATCGATGGGATGGGATGGGATGAAATGGGATCCCTGGGATGGTACGGAATGGGATGGGATGGGATGGGATACCTGGTATGGGATCCCTAGGATGGGATGGGAGGGGATGGGATGTGATAGGATGGGATGGGATGGGGTAGGATGGGATGGGATGGGTTTGGATGGGACGGGATCCCTGGGATGGGATGGGATGGGATGGGATGGGTTGCCATGGCATGGGATCCGCGGGATGAGATGGGATGGGATACGTGGGATGGGATGGGATCCCTGGGATGGGATGGGATGAGATGGGATGGGATGGGATGGGATGGGATCCCTGGGTTGGGATTGGTTGGGATGGGATGGGATGGGATGGGATCCCTGGGTTGGGATTGGTTGGGATGGGATACCTGGGATGGGCTGGAATCCCTGGGATGAGATCCTTGGGATGGGATGGGATGGGATGGGATGGGATGGGGTGGGATGGGATGGGACGGGATGGGATGGGATGGGATCCCTGCGATGGGATGGGATGGTATGGTATACCTGGGATAGTGTCCCTAGGATGGGATGGGATGGAATGGGATGGGATGGGATGGGATGGGATGGGATGGGATTGGATGGGATGGGATGGGGTGGGATGGGATGGGATTGGCTACAATGGGTTGGGATGGGATGGGATCGATGGGATGGGATGGGATGGGATGGAATGGGATCCCTGGGATGGTACGGCATGGGATCCCTGCGATGGGATGGGATCCCTGGGATGAGATGGGATGGGATTGGATCCCTGGGATGGGATGGGTTCCATGGGATGGGATCCCAGGAATGGGATGGGATGGGAGAGGATCTCTGGGATGGGATCCCTGGGATGGGATGGGATCCCTGGGATGGGATGGGATGGGATGGGATCCCTGGGATGGGATGGGGTGAGATGGGATGGGATGGGTTGGGATGGGATGGGATCCCTGGGATTGGATGGGATGGGATGGGATCCCTGGGTTGGGATTGGTTGGGATGGGATCCCTGGTATGGGATCCCTGGTATGGCATGGGATGGGATGGGATGGGATTGGATGGGATGGGATGGGATGGGATGGGATCCCTGGGATGGGATGGGATCCCTGGGATGGGATATCTGGGATGGGATGTGATGGGACGGGATGGGATGGGATGGGATGGGATGGGATAGGATGGGATGGGATGGGGTAGGATGGGATGGGATGGGTTTGGATGGGATGGGATCCGTGGGATGGGATGGGATGGGATTGGATAGGATGGGATGGGATGGGATGGGCTACAATGGGATGGGATGGGATAGGATGGGATGAGATGGGATCCCTGGGATGGGATAGGATGGCTAGGATTGGTTCACTGGGATGGGATGGGATCCCTGGTGTGGGATCCCTAGGATGGGATGGGATGGGATGTGATGGGATGGGATGGGATGTGATTGGATGGGATCCCTGGGATGGGATGGGATGGGATCTCTAGGATGGGATGGGATCCCTGGGATGGGATCCCTGGGATGGGATCCATGGGATGAGATGGGATCCCTGGGATGGAATCCCTGGGATGGGATTGGATCACTGGGACGGGATGGGATGGGATGGGATGGCATGGGATGGGATGGGATAGGATGGGATGGGATGGGATCCCTGGGATGGGATGGGATCCCTGGAATGGGATGGGATGGGATGGAATGGGATGGGATGGGGTGGGATGGGATGGGTTGGAATGGGATGGGATCCTTGGGATGGGATGGGATGGAATGGAATCCCTGGGATGGGATGGGATCCCTGGGATGGGATGGGATGGGATGGGATGGGATGGGATAGGATGGGATGGGATGGGATTTGATGGGATGGGATGGGATGGGATGCGATGGGATAGGATCGCTGGGATTGGATCCCTGGGATGAGATGGGAACTCCGGGATGGGATCCCTGGGATGGGATGGGATGGGATGGGATGGGATGGGATGGGATGGGATGGGATGGGATGTCATGGGATGGGATGGGATTGGATGGGATGGCATGTGTTGGGATGGGTTGGGAACCCTGGGATGGGATGTTATGGGATTCCTGGGATGAGATGGGATGGGATTGGATCCCTGGGATGGGATGAGATGGGATCCCCGGGATGCGATCCCTGGATTGTGATCCCTCGTATGGGATGGGATCTCTGGGATGGGATGGGATGGGATGGAATGGGATGGGATGGGATGGGATGGGATGGGATGGGATGGAATGTCATGGGATGGGATGGGATTGGATGGGATGGCATGTGTTGGGATGGGATCTCTTGGATGGGATGGGATGGGATGGGATGGGATGGGATGGTGCGGGACGGGATGGGATGGGATGGGATCCCAAGAATGGGATCCCTGGGATGGGATCCCAGGGATGGGATGGGATGGGATTGGATGGGATGGGATGGGATACCTGGGATGGGATGGGATGGCATGGGATGGGATGGGATGGTATCCTTGGATGGGATGGAATGGGATCCCTGAGATGGGATGCGATCCCTGGGATGGGATCCCTGGGCTGGGATGGGATCCCTGGAATGGGATGGGATCCCTGGGATGGGATACAAGGGATGGGATCGGATGTGATTGCATGGGATGGGATCGGATGGGATGGGATGGGCTAGAATGAGTTGGGATGGGATGGGATCGATGGGATGGGAGCGGAGGGGATGGGATGGGATGCCTGGCATGGGATGGGATGGGATCCGTGGGATGGGATCCCTGGGATGGGATGGGGTGAGATGGGATGGGATGGGATGGGATCCCTGGGATGGGATGTGTTCACTGGGATGGGTTGGGATCCCTGGAATGGGATGGGATGGGATTCCTGGGATGGGATGGGATCGGATCCCTGGGATAGTATGGGATTCCTGCGTTGGGATCGAATCCCTGGGATGGCATCAGTGAGATGGGATGAGATCCCTAACATGGGATCCCTGGGATGGGATGTGATCCCTGGGATGAGAAGGGATGGGATGGAATGGGATGGGATCCCTGGGATGGGATGGGATGGGATGGGATCCCTGGGATGGAATCCCTGGGATAGGATGGGATCCCTGGGTTGGGATCGAATCCCTGGGATGTTATCCCTTGGATGGGATTGGATCCCTTGGATGGGATGGGATGGGATGGGATGGGATGGGATGGGATGGGATGTGATGGCATGGGATGGGATCCCTGGAATGGGATGGGATCCCTGGAATGGGATGGGATGGGATTCCTGGGATGGGAATGGATGGGATGGGATGGGATTGGATGGGATGGCATGGGTTGGGATGGGATTCGATGGGATGGCATGGGATGGGATCCCTGGGAGGGGATCGGATGGGATGGGATGGGATCCCTGGGATGGAATCCCTGGGATAGGATGGGATGGGTTGGAATGGGATGGGATCCCTGGCATGGGATGGGATCCCTGGGATGGGATGGGATGGGATCCCTGGGTTGGGATGGGTTCCATGGGATGGGATCCCTGGGATGGGATGGGATGGGATGGGATGGGATGGGATAGGATCTCTGGGCTGGGATGGGATCGGATGGTATCCCTGGGATGGGATACATGGGATGGGATCGGATGTGATTGCATGGGATGGGATTGGATGGGATGGGATGGGCTAGAATGGGTTGGGATGGGATGGGATCAATGGGATGGGAGCGGAGGGGATGGGATGGGATGGGATGGGATGGGATGGGATCCCTGGAATGGGATGGGATCCCTGGAATGGGATGGGATGGGATTCCTGGGATGGGAATGGATGGGATGGGATGGGATTGGATGGGATGGCATGGGTTGGGATGGGATTCGATGGGATGGGATGGGATCCCTGGGATGGGATGGGATGGGATGGGATGGGATCCCTGGGATGGAATCCCTGGGATAGGATGGGATGGGTTGGAATGGGATGGGATCCCTGGGATGGGATGGGATCCCTGGGATGGGATGGGATGGGATCCCTGGGATGGGATGGGTTCCATGGGATGGGATCCCTGGGATGGGATGGGATGGGATGGGATGGGATGGGATAGGATCTCTGGGATTGGATCCCTGGGATGAGATGGGATCCCTGGGATGGGATCCCAGGGATGGGATGGGATGGGATTCCTGGGATGGGAATGGGTGGGATGGGATGGGACGGGATCCCTGGAATGGGATTGGCTCCCTGTGATGGGATGGGATGGTATCCCAGCGATGGGATTGGTTGGGATGGGATCCCTGGGATGGGATGGAATACCTGGCATGAGATAGCAGGGATGATATGGGATGGGATGGGATGGGATGGGATGGGATGGGATGGGATGGGATGGGATTGGATCCCTGGGATGGGATGGAATGTGATGGGGTCGGATGGGATGGGATGGGTTGGGATGGGATGGGATCCCATGGATGGGATGGGATGGGATGGGATGGGATCCCTGGGATGGGAACAGATCAAGTGGGATCCCTGGGATGGGATGGAATCCCTGGGATGGGATAGCTGGGATGCGATGGGATGGGATCCCTTGGATGGGAACAGATCAAGTGGGATCCCTGGGATGGGATGGAATCCCTGGGATGGGATAGCTGGGATGGGATGGGATCCCTGGGATGGGATGGGATCCCTGGGATGGGTTGGGATCCCCGGGATGGGATGGCCTCCCTGGGATGGGATCCATGGGATGGGTTACTTGGGATGGGATAGGATCCCTGGGATGGGAGAGGATGGGATGGGATATGTTGGGATGGGATGGGATCCCTGGGATGGGATGGGATCCCTGGGATGGGATACCTGGAATGTGATCCCTCGTATGGGATGGGATCACTGGGATGGGATGGAATCCCTGGGATGGGATCCCTGGGATGGGATGGGATGGGATGGGATGGGATCCCTGGGATGTTATGGGATCCGTGGGATGTGATGGGATGGGATTCCTGGGATGGCAATGGGTGGGATGGGATGGGATCACTGTGATGGGATGGAATCCCTGGGACGAGATCGCTGGGATGGGATGTGATGGGATGGGATGGGATGGGATGGGATCCCTGCGATGGGATGGGATGGTATGGGATGGGATCCCTGGGATGGGATCGGATGGGATGCCTGGGATGCGATGGGATGGGATCCGTGGGATGGGATGTGATCCCTGGGATGGGATGGGGTGAGATGGGATGGGATGGGATGGGATGGGATCCCTGGGATTGGATGGGATGGGATGGGATGGGTTGGGATGGGATGGGATGGGATTGGATGGGATGGGTTGGGATGGTATGGTATCCCATGGATGGTGTCCCTGGATTGGGTTGGGATGGGATGGGATGGCATGGGATGGGGTGGGATGGGATGGGATTGGATGGGATGGGGTGGGATGGGATGGGATTGGCTACGCTGGGTTGGGATGGGATGGGATCGATGGGATGGGATGGGATGGAATGGGATCCCTGGGATGGTACGGAATGGGATCCCTGGGATGGGATGGGATACCTGGTATGGGATCCCTAGGATGGGATGGGATGGGATGGGATGCGATGGGATAGGATGGGATGGGATGCGATGGGATAGGATGGGATGGGATGGGGTAGGATGTGATGGGATCCCTGGGATGGGATGGGATCCCTGGGATGGGATCTCTGGGATCGGATGGAATCCATGGGATGGGATGGGTTGGGATGGAATCCCTGGGATGGGGACCAGGGGATGGGATGGGATCCCTGGTATGGGATCCCTGGGATGGGATGGGATGGGATCCCTGGGATGGGATGGGATCCCTGGGATGGGATCCCTGGAATGTGATCCCGGAGATGGGATGCGATCCCTGGCATGGGATGGGATTGGATGGGATGGCATGGGTTGGGATGGGTTGGGAACACTGGGATGGGATGTTATGGGATCCCTGGGATGAGATGGGATGGGATTGGATCCCTGGGATGGGATGAGATGGGATCCCAGGGATGGGATCCCTGGATTGTGATAGCTCGTATGGGATGGGATCCCTGGAATGGGATGGGATCCCTGGAATGGGATGGGATGGGATTCCTGGGATGGGAATGGATGGGATGGGATGGGATTGGATGGGATGGCATGGGTTGGGATGGGATTCGATGGGATGGGATGGGATCCCTGGGATGGGATCGGATGGGATGGGATGGGATCCCTGGGATGGAATCCCTGGGATAGGATGGGATGGGTTGGAATGGGATGGGATCCCTGGGATGGGATGGGATCCCTGGGATGGGATGGGATGGGATCCCTGGGATGGGATGGGTTCCATGGGATGGGATCCCTGGGATCCCTGGGATGGGATGGGATGGGATGGGATAGGATCTCTGGGATTGGATCCCTGGGATGAGATGGGATCCCTGGGATGGGATCCCAGGGATGGGATGGGATGGGATTCCTGGGATGGGAATGGGTGGGATGGGATGGGACGGGATCCCTGGAATGGGATGGGCTCCCTGTGATGGGATGGGATGGTATCCCAGCGATGGGATTGGTTGGGATGGGATCCCTGGGATGGGATGGAATACCTGGCATGAGATAGCAGGGATGATATGGGATGGGATGGGATGGGATGGGATGGGATGGGATGGGATGAGATGGGATTGGATCCCTGGGATGGGATGGAATGTGATGGGGTCGGATGGGATGGGATGGGTTGGGATGGGATGGGATCCCTTGGATGGGATGGGATGGGATGGGATGGGATCCCTGGGATGGGAACAGATCAAGTGGGATCCCTGGGATGGGATGGAATCCCTGGGATGGGATAGCTGGGATGCGATGGGATGGGATCCCTTGGATGGGAACAGATCAAGTGGGATCCCTGGGATGGGATGGAATCCCTGGGATGGGATAGCTGGGATGGGATGGGATCCCTGGGATGGGATGGGATCCCTGGGGTGGGTTGGGATCCCCGGGATGGGATGGCCTCCCTGGGATGGGATCCATGGGATGGGTTACTTGGGATGGGATAGGATCCCTGGGATGGGAGAGGATGGGATGGGATATGTTGGGATGGGATGGGATCCCTGGGATGGGATGGGATCCCTGGGATGGGATACCTGGAATGTGATCCCTCGTATGGGATGGGATCACTGGGATGGGATGGAATCCCTGGGATGGGATCCCTGGGATGGGATGGGATGGGATGGGATGGGATCCCTGGGATGTTATGGGATCCGTGGGATGTGATGGGATGGGATTCCTGGGATGGCAATGGGTGGGATGGGATGGGATCACTGTGATGGGATGGAATCCCTGGGACGAGATCGCTGGGATGGGATGTGATGGGATGGGATGGGATGGGATCCCTGCGATGGGATGGGATGGTATGGGATGGGATCCCTGGGATGGGATCGGATGGGATGCCTGGGATGCGATGGGATGGGATCCGTGGGATGGGATGTGATCCCTGGGATGGGATGGGGTGAGATGGGATGGGATGGGATGGGATCCCTGGGATTGGATGGGATGGGATGGGATGGGATGGGTTGGGATGGGATGGGATGGGATTGGATGGGATGGGTTGGGATGGTATGGTATCCCATGGATGGTGTCCCTGGATTGGGTTGGGATGGGATGGCATGGGATGGGGTGGGATGGGATGGGATTGGATGGGATGGGGTGGGATGGGATGGGATTGGCTACGCTGGGTTGGGATGGGATGGGATCGATGGGATGGGATGGGATGGAATGGGATCCCTGGGATGGTACGGAATGGGATCCCTGGGATGGGATGGGATACCTGGTATGGGATCCCTAGGATGGGATGGGATGGGATGGGATGCGATGGGATAGGATGGGATGGGATGCGATGGGATAGGATGGGATGGGATGGGGTAGGATGTGATGGGATCCCTGGGATGGGATGGGATCCCTGGGATGGGATCTCTGGGATCGGATGGAATCCATGGGATGGGATGGGTTGGGATGGAATCCCTGGGATGGGGACCAGGGGATGGGATGGGATCCCTGGTATGGGATCCCTGGGATGGGATGGGATGGGATCCCTGGGATGGGATGGGATCCCTGGGATGGGATCCCTGGAATGTGATCCCGGAGATGGGATGCGATCCCTGGCATGGGATGGGATTGGATGGGATGGCATGGGTTGGGATGGGTTGGGAACACTGGGATGGGATGTTATGGGATCCCTGGGATGAGATGGGATGGGATTGGATCCCTGGGATGGGATGAGATGGGATCCCAGGGATGGGATCCCTGGATTGTGATAGCTCGTATGGGATGGGATCCCTGGGATGGGATGGGATGGGATCCCTGGGTTGGGATGGGATTGGATGGGTTGGGATACCTGGGATGGGCTGGGATGGCATGGGATGGAATGGGATGGTATCCTTGGATGGGATGGAATGGGATCCCTGAGATGGGATGCGATCCCTGGGATGGGATCCCTGGGCTGGGATGGGATCCCTGGAATGGGATGGGATCCCTGGAATGGGATGGGATGGGATTCCTGGGATGGGAATGGATGGGATGGGATGGGATTGGATGGGATGGGATCACTGTGATAGGATGGGATCCCTGGGTTGGGATCGAATCCCTGGGATGGCATCCCTGGGATGGGATGGAATCTCTGGGATGGGATCCCTGGGGTGGGATGGGTTGGAATGGGATGGGATCCCTGGGATCGGATGGGATCCATGGGTTGGGATGGGTTCCATGGGATGGGATCCCCGGGATGGGATGGGATGGGATGGGATGGGATGGGATAGGATCTCTGGGATTGAATCCCTGGGATGGGATGGGATCCCTGGGATGTTATGGGATCCGCGGGATGTGATGGGATGGGATTCCTGGGATGGGAATGGGTGGGGTGGGATGGGATGGGATGGGATGGGATGGGATGGGATGGGATCCCTGGGATGGGATGGGATCCCTGTGATGGGAAGGGATGGTATCCCTGCGATGGGATCGGTTGGGATGGGATCCCTGGGATGGGATGGAATACCTGGCATGAGATAGCAGGGATGATATGGGATGGGATGGGATGGGATGGGATGGGATGGGATGGGATGGGATGGGATCCCTGGGATGGGATACCTGGGATGGGATGGGATGGGATTGGATGGGATGGGATGGGATCCCTGGGATGGGATGGGATGCGATGGGATGGGATGGGATCCCTGGGATGGGATGGGATTCCTGGGATGGTATCCCTGGGATGGGTTAGGATGGGATTGGAAGGAATGGGATGGGATCCCTGGGATGGGATGGGATCCCTGGGATGGGATGTGTTCACTGGGATGGGTTGGGATCCCTGGAATGGGATGGGATGGGATTCCTGGGATGGGATGGGATGGGATCCCTGGGATAGTATGGGATTCCTGCGTTGGGATCGAATCCCTGGGATGGCATCAGTGAGATGGGATGAGATCTCTAACATGGGATCCCTGGGATGGGATGTGATCCCTGGGATGAGAAGGGATGGGATGGAATGGGATGGGATCCCTGGGATGGGATGGGATGGGATCCCTGGGATGTTATCCCTGGGATGGGATTGGATCCCTGGGATGGGATGGGATGGGATGGGATGGGATGGGATGGGATGGGATGGGATGGGATGGGATGGGATGGGATGGGATGGGATGGGATGGGATGGGATGGGATGGAATGGCATGGGATGGCATGGGATGGGATTCCTGGAATGGGATGGGATCCCTGGAATGGGATGGGATGGGATTCCTGGGATGGGAATGGATGGGATGGGATGGGATTGGATGGGATGGGATCACTGGGATGGGATGGGATCCCTGTGATGGGATGGGATGGGATCCCTGGGATGGGATTTGTTGGGATGGGATCCCTGGGATGGGATGGAATACCTGGGATGAGATCGCTGGGATGGGATGGGATGGGATGGGATCCCTGGGCTGGGATGGGATCGGATGGTATCCCTGGGATGGGATACATGGGATGGGATCGGATGTGATTGCATGGGATGGGATTGGATGGGATGGGATGGGCTAGAATGGGTTGGGATGGGATGGGATCAATGGGATGGGAGCGGAGGGGATGGGATGGGATGGGTTGGGATCCCTGGGATGGGATCCCTTGGATGGGATGTGATCCCTGGGATGGGATCCCTGGGATGGGATGGGATGGGATCGATGGGATGGGATGGGATGGGATGGGATGGGATGGGTTGGGATGGGTTGGGATGGGATAGGATCGCTGGGATTGGATCCCTGGGATGAGATGGGAACCCTGTGATGGGATCCCTGGGATGGGATGGGATGGGATGGGATGGGATGGGATGGGATGGGATGGGATGGGATGGAATGGGATGGGATCGGATGGGATGGGATTGGATTGGATGGCATGGGTTGGGATGGGATTCGATGGGATGGGATGGGATCGCTGGGATTGGATCCCTGGGATGGGATGGGATCCCTGGGATGGAATCCCTGGGATAGGATGGGATCCCTGGGTTGGGATCGAATCCCTGGGATGTTATCCCTTGGATGGGATTGGATCCCTTGGATGGGATGAGATGGGATCCCTGGGATGGGATGGGATCCCTGGGATGGGATCCCTGGAATGTGATCCCTGAGATGGGATGCGATCCCTGGCATGGGATGGGATTGGATGGGATGGCATGGGTTGGGATGGGTTGGGAACACTGGGATGGGATGTTATGGGATCCCTGGGATGAGATGGGATGGGATTGGATCCCTGGGATGGGATGAGATGGGATCCCAGGGATGGGATCCCTGGATTGTGATAGCTCGTATGGGATGGGATCCCTGGGATGGGATGGGATGGGATTGGATGGGTTGGGATACCTGGGATGGGCTGGGATGGCATGGGATGGAATGGGATGGTATCCTTGGATGGGATGGAATGGGATCCCTGAGATGGGATGCGATCCCTGGGATGGGATCCCTGGGCTGGGATGGGATCCCTGGGATGACAAGGGATGGGATGGAATGGGATGGGATCCCTGGGATGGGATGGGATGGGATCCCTGGGATGTTATCCCTGGGATGGGATTGGATCCCTGGGATGGGATGGGATGGGATGGGATGGGATGGGATGGGATGGGATGGGATGGGATGGGATGGGATGGAATGGGATGGGATGGCATGGGATGGGATTCCTGGAATGGGATGGGATCCCTGGAATGGGATGGGATGGGATTCCTGGGATGGGAATGGATGGGATGGGGTGGGATTGGATGTGATGGGATCACTGGGATGGGATTGGATCCCTGTGATGGGATGGGATGGGATCCCTGGGATGGGATGGAATCCCTGCGATGGGATCCCTGGGATGGGATGGGATCCCTGGGAAGGGATGGGATCCCTGGGAAGGGATCCCAGGGATGGGATGGGATGGGATGGGATGGGATGGGATGGGATGGGATGGGATGGGATCCCTGTGATGGGATGGGATGGAATGGCATGGGATCCCTGGGATGAGATGGGCTGGGATGGAATCCCTGGGATGGGATTGGATCACTGGGACGGGATGGGATGGGATGGGATGGGATGGGATGGGATGGGATGGGATGGGATGGGATGGCATGGGATGGGATGGGATAGGATGGGATGGGTTGGGTTGGGATGGGATGGGATCCCTGGGATGGGATGGGATGGGATGGGATGGAATGGGATGGGGTGGGATGGGATGGGTTGGAATGGGATGGGATGGGATGTGATGGGATGGTATGGGATAGGATGGGATGGGATTGGATGGGATGGGATGGGATAGGATGGGATGGGATGGGATTTGATGGGATGGGATGGGATGGGATAGGATCGCTAAGATTGGATCCCTGGGATGAGATGGGAACTCCGGGATGGGATCCCTGGGATGGGATGGGATGGGATGGGATGGGATGGGATGGGATGGGATGGAATGTCATGGGATGGGATGGGATTGGATGGGATGGCATGTGTTGGGATGGGTTGGGAACCCTGGGATGGGATGTTATGGGATTCATGGGATGAGATGGGATGGAATGGGATGGGATGGGATTGGATGGGATGTGTTGGGATGGGATGGGATCTCTTGGATGGGATGGGATGGGATGGGATGGGATGGGATGGTGCGGGACGGGATGGGATGGGATGGGATCCCTCTGATGGGATGGGATCCCAAGAATGGGATCCCTGGGATGGGATCCCAGGGATGGGATGGGATGGGATTGGATGGGATGGGATGGGATACCTGGGATGGGATGGGATGGCATGGGATGGGATGGTATCCTTGGATGGGATGGAATGGGATCCCTGAGATGGGATGCGATCCCTGGGATGGGATCCCTGGGCTGGGATGGGATCCCTGGAATGGGATGGGATCCCTGGGATGGGATACAAGGGATGGGATCGGATGTGATTGCATGGGATGGGATCGGATGGGATGGGAGCGGAGGGGATGGGATGGGATGCCTGGCATGGGATGGGATGGGATTCGTGGGATGGGATGGGATCCCTGGGATAGGATGGGGTGAGATGGGATGGGATGGGATGGGATCCCTGGGATTGGATGGGATGGAATGGGATCCCTGAGATGGGATGCGATCCCTGGGATGGGATGGGATTGGATGGGATGGGTTGGGAAACATGGGATGGGATGTTATGGGATCCCTGGGATGAGATGGGATGGGATTGGATCCCTGGGATGGGATGAGATGGGATCCCAGGGATGGGATCCCTGGATTGTGATCCCTCGTATGGGATGGGATGCCTGGGAAGGGATGGGATCGCTGGGATGGGATCCCTGGGATGGGATGGAATGGGATGGGATGGGATGGGATGGGGTGGGATGGGTTGGGATGGGATGGGATGGGATGGGTTGGGATGGGATGGGATCTCAGAGATGGGATGGGAGGGGATGTGATGGGATGGGAAGGTATGGGATGGGATCCCTGGGATGGGATGGGATCCCTGGGATGGCATGGGATGGGATCCCTGGGATGGCATGGGTTGGGATCGGATGGGATGGGATGGGATGGAATGGGATGGGATGGGGTGGGATGGGATTGGTTGGGATGGGATGCGATCCCTGGGATGGTATGGGATGGGATCCCTGGGATGGGATCTCTGGGATAGGATGGTATCCCTGGGATGGGATGGGTTGGGATGGGATGCAATCCCTGGGATGGGGACCCGGGGACGGGATGGGATCCCTGGTATGGGATCCCTGGGATGGGATGGGATGGGATGGGATCCCTGGGATGGGATCCCTGGGATGGGATCCCTGGGATGGGATGGGATCCCTGGGATGGGATATCTGGGATGGGATGTGATGGGACGGGATGGGATGGGATGGGGTGCGAAGGGATGGGATGGGCTACAATGGGATGGGATGGGATGGGATGGGATGGGATGGGATGGGATGGGATGGGATGGGATGGGATGGGATGGGATGGGTTTGGATGGGATGGTTTTGGATGGGATGGGATGGGATCCCTGGGATGGGATGGGATGGAATGGGATGGGATGGGATGCCATGGCATGGGATCCGCGGGATGAGATGGGATGGGATACATGGGATGGGATCCCTGGGATGGGATGGGATGAGATGGGATGGGATGGGATGGGATGGGATCCCTGGGTTGGGATTGGTTGGGATGGGATACCTGGGATGGGATGGAATCCCTGGGATGAGATCGCTGGGATGGGATGGGATGGGATGGGATGGGAAGGGGTGGGATGGGATGGGATGGGACGGGATGGGATGGGATGGGATGGGATCCCTGCGATGGGATGGGATGGGATGGTATGGTATCCCTGGGATGGTGTCCCTGGAATGGGATGGGATGGGATGGGATGGGATGGGATGGGATGGGATGGGATTGGATGGGATGGGATGGGGTAGGATGGGATGAGATTGGCTACAATGGGTTGGGATGGGAGGGGATCGATGGGATGGGATGGGATGAAATGGGATCCCTGGGATGGTACGGAATGGGATGGGATGGGATGGGATACCTGGTATGGGATCCCTAGGATGGGATGGGAGGGGATGGGATGTGATAGGATGGGATGGGATGGGGTAGGATGGGATGGGATGGGTTTGGATGGGACGGGATCCCTGGGATGGGATGGGATGGGATGGGATGGGTTGCCATGGCATGGGATCCGCGGGATGAGATGGGATGGGATACGTGGGATGGGATGGGATCCCTGGGATGGGATGGGATGAGATGGGATGGGATGGGATGGGATGGGATCCCTGGGTTGGGATTGGTTGGGATGGGATGGGATGGGATGGGATCCCTGGGTTGGGATTGGTTGGGATGGGATACCTGGGATGGGCTGGAATCCCTGGGATGAGATCCTTGGGATGGGATGGGATGGGATGGGATGGGATGGGATGGGATGGGATGGGATGGGGTGGGATGGGATGGGACGGGATGGGATGGGATGGGATCCCTGCGATGGGATGGGATGGTATGGTATAGCTGGGATAGTGTCCCTAGGATGGGATGGGATGGAATGGGATGGGATGGGATGGGATGGGATGGGATGGGATTGGATGGGATGGGATGGGGTGGGATGGGATGGGATTGGCTACAATGGGTTGGGATGGGATGGGATCGATGGGATGGGATGGGATGGGATGGAATGGGATCCCTGGGATGGTACGGCATGGGATCCCTGCGATGGGATGGGATCCCTGGGATGAGATGGGATGGGATTGGATCCCTGGGATGGGATGGGTTCCATGGGATGGGATCCCAGGAATGGGATGGGATGGGAGAGGATCTCTGGGATGGGATCCCTGGGATGGGATGGGATCCCTGAGATGGGATGCGATCCCTGGGATGGGATCCCTGGGCTGGGATGGGATCCCTGGAATGGGATGGGATCCCTGGGATGGGATACAAGGGATGGGATCGGATGTGATTGCATGGGATGGGATCGGATGGGATGGGAGCGGAGGGGATGGGATGGGATGCCTGGCATGGGATGGGATGGGATTCGTGGGATGGGATGGGATCCCTGGGATAGGATGGGGTGAGATGGGATGGGATGGGATGGGATCCCTGGGATTGGATGGGATGGAATGGGATCCCTGAGATGGGATGCGATCCCTGGGATGGGATGGGATTGGATGGGATGGGTTGGGAAACATGGGATGGGATGTTATGGGATCCCTGGGATGAGATGGGATGGGATTGGATCCCTGGGATGGGACGAGATGGGATCCCAGGGATGGGATCCCTGGATTGTGATCCCTCGTATGGGATGGGATGCCTGGGAAGGGATGGGATCCCAGGGATGGGATCCCTGGGATGGGATGGAATGGGATGGGATGGGATGGGATGGGATGGGATGGGGTGGGATGGGTTGGGATGGGATGGGATGGGATGGGTTGGGATGGGATGGGATCTCAGAGATGGGATGGGAGGGGATGTGATGGGATGGGAAGGTATGGGATGGGATCCCTGGGATGGGATGGGATCCCTGGGATGGCATGGGATGGGATCCCTGGGATGGCATGGGTTGGGATCGGATGGGATGGGATGGGATGGAATGGGATGGGATGGGGTGGGATGGGATTGGTTGGGATGGGATGCGATCCCTGGGATGGTATGGGATGGGATCCCTGGGATGGGATCTCTGGGATAGGATGGTATCCATGGGATGGGATGGGTTGGGATGGGATGCAATCCCCGGGATGGGGACCCGGGGACGGGATGGGATCCCTGGTATGGGATCCCTGGGATGGGATGGGATGGGATGGGATGGGATGGGATCCCTGGGATGGGATCCCTGGGATGGGATCCCTGGGATGGGATGGGATCCCTGGGATGGGATATCTGGGATGGGATGTGATGGGACGGGATGGGATGGGATGGGGTGCGAAGGGATGGGATGGGCTACAATGGGATGGGATGGGATGGGATGGGATGGGATGGGATGGGATGGGATGGGTTTGGATGGGATGGTTTTGGATGGGATGGGATGGGATCCCTGGGATGGGATGGGATGGGATGGAATGGGATGGGATGGGATGCCATGGCATGGGATCCGCGGGATGAGATGGGATGGGATACATGGGATGGGATCCCTGGGATGGGATGGGATGAGATGGGATGGGATGGGATGGGATGGGATGGGATCCCTGGGTTGGGATTGGTTGGGATGGGATACCTGGCATGGGATGGAATCCCTGGGATGAGATCGCTGGGATGGGATGGGATGGGATGGGATGGGATGGGAAGGGATGGGATGGGATGGGATGGGGCGGGATGGGATGGGATGGGATGGGATGGGATCCCTGCGATGGGATGGGATGGGATGGTATGGTATCCCTGGGATGGTGTCCCTGGAATGGGATGGGATGGGATGGGATGGGATGGGATGGGATGGGATGGAATGGCATGGGATGGCATGGGATGGGATTCCTGGAATGGGATGGGATCCCTGGAATGGGATGGGATGGGATTCCTGGGATGGGAATGGATGGGATGGGATGGGATTGGATGGGATGGGATCACTGGGATGGGATGGGATCCCTGTGATGGGATGGGATGGGATCCCTGGGATGGGATTTGTTGGGATGGGATCCCTGGGATGGGATGGAATACCTGGGATGAGATCGCTGGGATGGGATGGGATGGGATGGGATCCCTGGGCTGGGATGGGATCGGATGGTATCCCTGGGATGGGATACATGGGATGGGATCGGATGTGATTGCATGGGATGGGATTGGATGGGATGGGATGGGCTAGAATGGGTTGGGATGGGATGGGATCAATGGGATGGGAGCGGAGGGGATGGGATGGGATGGGTTGGGATCCCTGGGATGGGATCCCTTGGATGGGATGTGATCCCTGGGATGGGATCCCTGGGATGGGATGGGATGGGATCGATGGGATGGGATGGGATGGGATGGGATGGGATGGGTTGGGATGGGTTGGGATGGGATAGGATCGCTGGGATTGGATCCCTGGGATGAGATGGGAACCCTGTGATGGGATCCCTGGGATGGGATGGGATGGGATGGGATGGGATGGGATGGGATGGGATGGGATGGGATGGAATGGGATGGGATGGAATGGAATGGGATCGGATGGGATGGGATTGGATTGGATGGCATGGGTTGGGATGGGATTCGATGGGATGGGATGGGATCGCTGGGATTGGATCCCTGGGATGGGATGGGATCCCTGGGATGGAATCCCTGGGATAGGATGGGATCCCTGGGTTGGGATCGAATCCCTGGGATGTTATCCCTTGGATGGGATTGGATCCCTTGGATGGGATGAGATGGGATCCCTGGGATGGGATGGGATCCCTGGGATGGGATCCCTGGAATGTGATCCCTGAGATGGGATGCGATCCCTGGCATGGGATGGGATTGGATGGGATGGCATGGGTTGGGATGGGTTGGGAACACTGGGATGGGATGTTATGGGATCCCTGGGATGAGATGGGATGGGATTGGATCCCTGGGATGGGATGAGATGGGATCCCAGGGATGGGATCCCTGGATTGTGATAGCTCGTATGGGATGGGATCCCTGGGATGGGATGGGATTGGATGGGTTGGGATACCTGGGATGGGCTGGGATGGCATGGGATGGAATGGGATGGTATCCTTGGATGGGATGGAATGGGATCCCTGAGATGGGATGCGATCCCTGGGATGGGATCCCTGGGCTGGGATGGGATCCCTGGGATGACAAGGGATGGGATGGAATGGGATGGGATCCCTGGGATGGGATGGGATGGGATCCCTGGGATGTTATCCCTGGGATGGGATTGGATCCCTGGGATGGGATGGGATGGGATGGGATGGGATGGGATGGGATGGGATGGGATGGGATGGGATGGAATGGGATGGGATGGCATGGGATGGGATTCCTGGAATGGGATGGGATCCCTGGAATGGGATGGGATGGGATTCCTGGGATGGGAATGGATGGGATGGGGTGGGATTGGATGTGATGGGATCACTGGGATGGGATTGGATCCCTGTGATGGGATGGGATGGGATCCCTGGGATGGGATGGAATCCCTGCGATGGGATCCCTGGGATGGGATGGGATCCCTGGGAAGGGATGGGATCCCTGGGAAGGGATCCCAGGGATGGGATGGGATGGGATGGGATGGGATGGGATGGGATGGGATGGGATGGGATCCCTGTGATGGGATGGGATGGAATGGCATGGGATCCCTGGGATGAGATGGGCTGGGATGGAATCCCTGGGATGGGATTGGATCACTGGGACGGGATGGGATGGGATGGGATGGGATGGGATGGGATGGGATGGGATGGGATGGGATGGGATGGCATGGGATGGGATGGGATAGGATGGGATGGGTTGGGTTGGGATGGGATGGGATCCCTGGGATGGGATGGGATGGGATGGGATGGAATGGGATGGGGTGGGATGGGATGGGTTGGAATGGGATGGGATGGGATGTGATGGGATGGTATGGGATAGGATGGGATGGGATTGGATGGGATGGGATGGGATAGGATGGGATGGGATGGGATTTGATGGGATGGGATGGGATGGGATAGGATCGCTAAGATTGGATCCCTGGGATGAGATGGGAACTCCGGGATGGGATCCCTGGGATGGGATGGGATGGGATGGGATGGGATGGGATGGGATGGGATGGGATGGGATGGGATGGAATGTCATGGGATGGGATGGGATTGGATGGGATGGCATGTGTTGGGATGGGTTGGGAACCCTGGGATGGGATGTTATGGGATTCATGGGATGAGATGGGATGGAATGGGATGGGATGGGATTGGATGGGATGTGTTGGGATGGGATGGGATCTCTTGGATGGGATGGGATGGGATGGGATGGGATGGGATGGTGCGGGACGGGATGGGATGGGATGGGATCCCTCTGATGGGATGGGATCCCAAGAATGGGATCCCTGGGATGGGATCCCAGGGATGGGATGGGATGGGATTGGATGGGATGGGATGGGATACCTGGGATGGGATGGGATGGCATGGGATGGGATGGTATCCTTGGATGGGATGGAATGGGATCCCTGAGATGGGATGCGATCCCTGGGATGGGATCCCTGGGCTGGGATGGGATCCCTGGAATGGGATGGGATCCCTGGGATGGGATACAAGGGATGGGATCGGATGTGATTGCATGGGATGGGATCGGATGGGATGGGAGCGGAGGGGATGGGATGGGATGCCTGGCATGGGATGGGATGGGATTCGTGGGATGGGATGGGATCCCTGGGATAGGATGGGGTGAGATGGGATGGGATGGGATGGGATCCCTGGGATTGGATGGGATGGAATGGGATCCCTGAGATGGGATGCGATCCCTGGGATGGGATGGGATTGGATGGGATGGGTTGGGAAACATGGGATGGGATGTTATGGGATCCCTGGGATGAGATGGGATGGGATTGGATCCCTGGGATGGGATGAGATGGGATCCCAGGGATGGGATCCCTGGATTGTGATCCCTCGTATGGGATGGGATGCCTGGGAAGGGATGGGATCGCTGGGATGGGATCCCTGGGATGGGATGGAATGGGATGGGATGGGATGGGATGGGGTGGGATGGGTTGGGATGGGATGGGATGGGATGGGTTGGGATGGGATGGGATCTCAGAGATGGGATGGGAGGGGATGTGATGGGATGGGAAGGTATGGGATGGGATCCCTGGGATGGGATGGGATCCCTGGGATGGCATGGGATGGGATCCCTGGGATGGCATGGGTTGGGATCGGATGGGATGGGATGGGATGGAATGGGATGGGATGGGGTGGGATGGGATTGGTTGGGATGGGATGCGATCCCTGGGATGGTATGGGATGGGATCCCTGGGATGGGATCTCTGGGATAGGATGGTATCCCTGGGATGGGATGGGTTGGGATGGGATGCAATCCCTGGGATGGGGACCCGGGGACGGGATGGGATCCCTGGTATGGGATCCCTGGGATGGGATGGGATGGGATGGGATGGGATCCCTGGGATGGGATCCCTGGGATGGGATCCCTGGGATGGGATGGGATCCCTGGGATGGGATATCTGGGATGGGATGTGATGGGACGGGATGGGATGGGATGGGGTGCGAAGGGATGGGATGGGCTACAATGGGATGGGATGGGATGGGATGGGATGGGATGGGATGGGATGGGATGGGATGGGATGGGATGGGATGGGATGGGTTTGGATGGGATGGTTTTGGATGGGATGGGATGGGATCCCTGGGATGGGATGGGATGGAATGGGATGGGATGGGATGCCATGGCATGGGATCCGCGGGATGAGATGGGATGGGATACATGGGATGGGATCCCTGGGATGGGATGGGATGAGATGGGATGGGATGGGATGGGATGGGATCCCTGGGTTGGGATTGGTTGGGATGGGATACCTGGGATGGGATGGAATCCCTGGGATGAGATCGCTGGGATGGGATGGGATGGGATGGGATGGGAAGGGGTGGGATGGGATGGGATGGGACGGGATGGGATGGGATGGGATGGGATCCCTGCGATGGGATGGGATGGGATGGTATGGTATCCCTGGGATGGTGTCCCTGGAATGGGATGGGATGGGATGGGATGGGATGGGATGGGATGGGATGGGATTGGATGGGATGGGATGGGGTAGGATGGGATGAGATTGGCTACAATGGGTTGGGATGGGAGGGGATCGATGGGATGGGATGGGATGAAATGGGATCCCTGGGATGGTACGGAATGGGATGGGATGGGATGGGATACCTGGTATGGGATCCCTAGGATGGGATGGGAGGGGATGGGATGTGATAGGATGGGATGGGATGGGGTAGGATGGGATGGGATGGGTTTGGATGGGACGGGATCCCTGGGATGGGATGGGATGGGATGGGATGGGTTGCCATGGCATGGGATCCGCGGGATGAGATGGGATGGGATACGTGGGATGGGATGGGATCCCTGGGATGGGATGGGATGAGATGGGATGGGATGGGATGGGATGGGATCCCTGGGTTGGGATTGGTTGGGATGGGATGGGATGGGATGGGATCCCTGGGTTGGGATTGGTTGGGATGGGATACCTGGGATGGGCTGGAATCCCTGGGATGAGATCCTTGGGATGGGATGGGATGGGATGGGATGGGATGGGATGGGATGGGATGGGATGGGATGGGATGGGGTGGGATGGGATGGGACGGGATGGGATGGGATGGGATCCCTGCGATGGGATGGGATGGTATGGTATAGCTGGGATAGTGTCCCTAGGATGGGATGGGATGGAATGGGATGGGATGGGATGGGATGGGATGGGATGGGATTGGATGGGATGGGATGGGGTGGGATGGGATGGGATTGGCTACAATGGGTTGGGATGGGATGGGATCGATGGGATGGGATGGGATGGGATGGAATGGGATCCCTGGGATGGTACGGCATGGGATCCCTGCGATGGGATGGGATCCCTGGGATGAGATGGGATGGGATTGGATCCCTGGGATGGGATGGGTTCCATGGGATGGGATCCCAGGAATGGGATGGGATGGGAGAGGATCTCTGGGATGGGATCCCTGGGATGGGATGGGATCCCTGAGATGGGATGCGATCCCTGGGATGGGATCCCTGGGCTGGGATGGGATCCCTGGAATGGGATGGGATCCCTGGGATGGGATACAAGGGATGGGATCGGATGTGATTGCATGGGATGGGATCGGATGGGATGGGAGCGGAGGGGATGGGATGGGATGCCTGGCATGGGATGGGATGGGATTCGTGGGATGGGATGGGATCCCTGGGATAGGATGGGGTGAGATGGGATGGGATGGGATGGGATCCCTGGGATTGGATGGGATGGAATGGGATCCCTGAGATGGGATGCGATCCCTGGGATGGGATGGGATTGGATGGGATGGGTTGGGAAACATGGGATGGGATGTTATGGGATCCCTGGGATGAGATGGGATGGGATTGGATCCCTGGGATGGGATGAGATGGGATCCCAGGGATGGGATCCCTGGATTGTGATCCCTCGTATGGGATGGGATGCCTGGGAAGGGATGGGATCCCAGGGATGGGATCCCTGGGATGGGATGGAATGGGATGGGATGGGATGGGATGGGATGGGGTGGGATGGGTTGGGATGGGATGGGATGGGATGGGTTGGGATGGGATGGGATCTCAGAGATGGGATGGGAGGGGATGTGATGGGATGGGAAGGTATGGGATGGGATCCCTGGGATGGGATGGGATCCCTGGGATGGCATGGGATGGGATCCCTGGGATGGCATGGGTTGGGATCGGATGGGATGGGATGGGATGGAATGGGATGGGATGGGGTGGGATGGGATTGGTTGGGATGGGATGCGATCCCTGGGATGGTATGGGATGGGATCCCTGGGATGGGATCTCTGGGATAGGATGGTATCCATGGGATGGGATGGGTTGGGATGGGATGCAATCCCCGGGATGGGGACCCGGGGACGGGATGGGATCCCTGGTATGGGATCCCTGGGATGGGATGGGATGGGATGGGATGGGATGGGATCCCTGGGATGGGATCCCTGGGATGGGATCCCTGGGATGGGATGGGATCCCTGGGATGGGATATCTGGGATGGGATGTGATGGGACGGGATGGGATGGGATGGGGTGCGAAGGGATGGGATGGGCTACAATGGGATGGGATGGGATGGGATGGGATGGGATGGGATGGGATGGGATGGGATGGGATGGGATGGGTTTGGATGGGATGGTTTTGGATGGGATGGGATGGGATCCCTGGGATGGGATGGGATGGGATGGAATGGGATGGGATGGGATGCCATGGCATGGGATCCGCGGGATGAGATGGGATGGGATACATGGGATGGGATCCCTGGGATGGGATGGGATGAGATGCGATGGGATGGGATGGGATGGGATCCCTGGGTTGGGATTGGTTGGGATGGGATACCTGGCATGGGATGGAATCCCTGGGATGAGATCGCTGGGATGGGATGGGATGGGATGGGATGGGATGGGAAGGGATGGGATGGGATGGGATGGGGCGGGATGGGATGGGATGGGATGGGATGGGATCCCTGCGATGGGATGGGATGGGATGGTATGGTATCCCTGGGATGGTGTCCCTGGAATGGGATGGGATGGGATGGGATGGGATGGGATGGGATGGGATTGGATGGGATGGGATGGGGTAGGATGGGATGAGATTGGCTACAATGGGTTGGGATGGGAGGGGATCGATGGGATGGGATGGGATGAAATGGGATCCCTGGGATGGTACGGAATGGGATGGGATGGGATACCTGGTATGGGATCCCTAGGATGGGATGGGAGGGGATGGGATGTGATAGGATGGGATGGGATGGGGTAGGATGGGATGGGATGGGTTTGGATGGGACGGGATCCCTGGGATGGGATGGGATGGGATGGGATGGGATGGGATGGGATGGGATGGGATGGGATGGCATGGGTTGCCATGGCATGGGATCCGCGGGATGAGATGGGATGGGATACGTGGGATGGGATGGGATCCCTGGGATGGGATGGGATGAGATGGGATGGGATGGGATGGGATGGGATCCCTGGGTTGGGATTGGTTGGGATGGGATGGGATGGGATGGGATCCCTGGGTTGGGATTGGTTGGGATGGGATACCTGGGATGGGCTGGAATCCCTGGGATGAGATCCTTGGGATGGGATGGGATGGGATGGGATGGGATGGGATGGGGTGGGATGGGATGGGACGGGACGGGATGGGATGGGATGGGATACCTGCGATGGGATGGGATGGTATGGTATAGCTGGGATAGTGTCCCTAGGATGGGATGGGATGGAATGGGATGGGATGGGATGGGATGGGATGGGATGGGATTGGATGGGATGGGATGGGGTGGGATGGGATGGGATTGGCTACAATGGGTTGGGATGGGATGGGATCGATGGGATGGGATGGGATGGGATGGGATGGAATGGGATCCCTGGGTTGGTACGGCATGGGATCCCTGCGATGGGATGGGATCCCTGGGATGAGATGGGATGGGATTGGATCCCTGGGATGGGATGGGTTCCATGGGATGGGATCCCAGGAATGGGATGGGATGGGAGAGGATCTCTGGGATGGGATCCCTGGGATGGGATGGGATCCCTGGGTTGGGATTGGTTGGGATGGGATACCTGGGATGGGCTGGAATCCCTGGGATGAGATCCTTGGGATGGGATGGGATGGGATGGGATGGGATGGGATGGGATGGGATGGGATGGGATGGGATGGGATGGGGTGGGATGGGATGGGACGGGATGGGATGGGATGGGATCCCTGCGATGGGATGGGATGGTATGGTATAGCTGGGATAGTGTCCCTAGGATGGGATGGGATGGAATGGGATGGGATGGGATGGGATGGGATGGGATGGGATGGGATGGGATGGGATTGGATGGGATGGGATGGGGTGGGATGGGATGGGATTGGCTACAATGGGTTGGGATGGGATGGGATCGATGGGATGGGATGGGATGGGATGGAATGGGATCCCTGGGATGGTACGGCATGGGATCCCTGCGATGGGATGGGATCCCTGGGATGAGATGGGATGGGATTGGATCCCTGGGATGGGATGGGTTCCATGGGATGGGATCCCAGGAATGGGATGGGATGGGAGAGGATCTCTGGGATGGGATCCCTGGGATGGGATGGGATCCCTGAGATGGGATGCGATCCCTGGGATGGGATCCCTGGGCTGGGATGGGATCCCTGGAATGGGATGGGATCCCTGGGATGGGATACAAGGGATGGGATCGGATGTGATTGCATGGGATGGGATCGGATGGGATGGGAGCGGAGGGGATGGGATGGGATGCCTGGCATGGGATGGGATGGGATTCGTGGGATGGGATGGGATCCCTGGGATAGGATGGGGTGAGATGGGATGGGATGGGATGGGATCCCTGGGATTGGATGGGATGGAATGGGATCCCTGAGATGGGATGCGATCCCTGGGATGGGATGGGATTGGATGGGATGGGTTGGGAAACATGGGATGGGATGTTATGGGATCCCTGGGATGAGATGGGATGGGATTGGATCCCTGGGATGGGATGAGATGGGATCCCAGGGATGGGATCCCTGGATTGTGATCCCTCGTATGGGATGGGATGCCTGGGAAGGGATGGGATCCCAGGGATGGGATCCCTGGGATGGGATGGAATGGGATGGGATGGGATGGGATGGGATGGGGTGGGATGGGTTGGGATGGGATGGGATGGGATGGGTTGGGATGGGATGGGATCTCAGAGATGGGATGGGAGGGGATGTGATGGGATGGGAAGGTATGGGATGGGATCCCTGGGATGGGATGGGATCCCTGGGATGGCATGGGATGGGATCCCTGGGATGGCATGGGTTGGGATCGGATGGGATGGGATGGGATGGAATGGGATGGGATGGGGTGGGATGGGATTGGTTGGGATGGGATGCGATCCCTGGGATGGTATGGGATGGGATCCCTGGGATGGGATCTCTGGGATAGGATGGTATCCATGGGATGGGATGGGTTGGGATGGGATGCAATCCCCGGGATGGGGACCCGGGGACGGGATGGGATCCCTGGTATGGGATCCCTGGGATGGGATGGGATGGGATGGGATCCCTGGGATGGGATCCCTGGGATGGGATCCCTGGGATGGGATGGGATCCCTGGGATGGGATATCTGGGATGGGATGTGATGGGACGGGATGGGATGGGATGGGGTGCGAAGGGATGGGATGGGCTACAATGGGATGGGATGGGATGGGATGGGATGGGATGGGATGGGATGGGATGGGATGGGATGGGATGGGATGGGTTTGGATGGGATGGTTTTGGATGGGATGGGATGGGATCCCTGGGATGGGATGGGATGGGATGGAATGGGATGGGATGGGATGCCATGGCATGGGATCCGCGGGATGAGATGGGATGGGATACATGGGATGGGATCCCTGGGATGGGATGGGATGAGATGGGATGGGATGGGATGGGATGGGATCCCTGGGTTGGGATTGGTTGGGATGGGATACCTGGGATGGGATGGAATCCCTGGGATGAGATCGCTGGGATGGGATGGGATGGGATGGGATGGGATGGGATGGGAAGGGATGGGATGGGATGGGATGGGGCGGGATGGGATGGGATGGGATGGGATCCCTGCGATGGGATGGGATGGGATGGTATGGTATCCCTGGGATGGTGTCCCTGGAATGGGATGGGATGGGATGGGATGGGATGGGATGGGATGGGATGGGATGGGATTGGATGGGATGGGATGGGGTAGGATGGGATGAGATTGGCTACAATGGGTTGGGATGGGAGGGGATCGATGGGATGGGATGGGATGAAATGGGATCCCTGGGATGGTACGGAATGGGATGGGATGGGATACCTTGTATGGGATCCCTAGGATGGGATGGGAGGGGATGGGATGTGATAGGATGGGATGGGATGGGGTAGGATGGGATGGGATGGGTTTGGATGGGACGGGATCCCTGGGATGGGATGGGATGGGATGGGATGGGATGGGATGGGATGGGATGGGATGGGATGGGATGGGATGGGATGGCATGGGTTGCCATGGCATGGGATCCGCGGGATGAGATGGGATGGGATACGTGGGATGGGATGGGATCCCTGGGATGGGATGGGATGAGATGGGATGGGATGGGATGGGATGGGATCCCTGGGTTGGGATTGGTTGGGATGGGATGGGATGGGATGGGATCCCTGGGTTGGGATTGGTTGGGATGGGATACCTGGGATGGGCTGGAATCCCTGGGATGAGATCCTTGGGATGGGATGGGATGGGATGGGATGGGATGGGATGGGATGGGATGGGATGGGATGGGATGGGGTGGGATGGGATGGGACGGGACGGGATGGGATGGGATGGGATCCCTGCGATGGGATGGGATGGTATGGTATAGCTGGGATAGTGTCCCTAGGATGGGATGGGATGGAATGGGATGGGATGGGATGGGATGGGATGGGATGGGATGGGATGGGATGGGATTGGATGGGATGGGATGGGATGGGATTGGCTACAATGGGTTGGGATGGGATGGGATCGATGGGATGGGATGGGATGGGATGGAATGGGATCCCTGGGTTGGTACGGCATGGGATCCCTGCGATGGGATGGGATCCCTGGGATGAGATGGGATGGGATTGGATCCCTGGGATGGGATGGGTTCCATGGGATGGGATCCCAGGAATGGGATGGGATGGGAGAGGATCTCTGGGATGGGATCCCTGGGATGGGATGGGATCCCTGGGATGGGATGGGATGGGATGGGATCCCTGGGATGGGATGGGGTGAGATGGGATGGGATGGGTTGGGATGGGATGGGATCCCTGGGATTGGATGGGATGGGATGGGATCCCTGGGTTGGGATTGGTTGGGATGGGATCCCTGGTATGGGATCCCTGGTATGGCATGGGATGGGATGGGATGGGATTGGATGGGATGGGATGGGATGGGATCCCTGGGATGGGATGGGATCCCTGGGATGGGATATCTGGGATGGGATGTGATGGGACGGGATGGGATGGGATGGGATGGGATAGGATGGGATGGGATGGGGTAGGATGGGATGGGATGGGTTTGGATGGGATGGGATCCGTGGAATGGGATGGGATGGGATGGGATAGGATGGGATGGGATGGGATGGGCTACAATGGGATGGGATGGGATAGGATGGGATGGGATGGGATCCCTGGGATGGGATAGGATGGCTAGGATTGGTTCACTGGGATGGGATGGGATCCCTGGTGTGGGATCCCTAGGATGGGATGGGATGGGATGTGATGGGATGGGATGGGATGTGATTGGATGGGATCCCTGCGATGGGATGGGATGGGATCTCTGGGATGGGATGGGATCCCTGGGATGGGATCCCTGGGATGGGATCCATGGGATGAGATGGGATCCCTGGGATGGAATCCCTGGGATGGGATTGGATCACTGGGACGGGATGGGATGGGATGGGATGGCATGGGATGGGATGGGATAGGATGGGATGGGATGGGATCCCTGGGATGGGATGGGATCCCTGGAATGGGATGGGATGGGATGGAATGGGATGGGATGGGGTGGGATGGGATGGGTTGGAATGGGATGGGATCCCTGGGAAGGGATGGGATGGAATGGAATCCCTGGGATGGGATGGGATCCCTGGGATGGGATGGGATGGGATGGGATGGGATGGGATGGGATGGGATGGGATGGGATGGGATGGGATGGGATAGGATGGGATGGGATGGGATTTGATGGGATGGGATGGGATGCGATGGGATAGGATCGCTGGGATTGGATCCCTGGGATGAGATGGGAACTCCGGGATGGGATCCCTGGGATGGGATGGGATGGGATGGGATGGGATGGGATGGGATGGGATGGGATGTCATGGGATGGGATGGGATGGGATTGGATGGGATGGCATGTGTTGGGATGGGTTGGGAACCCTGGGATGGGATGTTATGGGATTCCTGGGATGAGATGGGATGGGATTGGATCCCTGGGATGGGATGAGATGGGATCCCCGGGATGCGATCCCTGGATTGTGATCCCTCGTATGGGATGGGATCTCTGGGATGGGATGGGATGGGATGGAATGGGATGGGATGGGATGGGATGGGATGGGATGGAATGTCATGGGATGGGATGGGATTGGATGGGATGGCATGTGTTGGGATGGGATCTCTTGGATGGGATGGGATGGGATGGGATGGGATGGGATGGGATGGGATGGGATGGGATGGGATGGTGCGGGACGGGATGGGATGGGATGGGATCCCAAGAATGGGATCCCTGGGATGGGATCCCAGGGATGGGATGGGATGGGATTGGATGGGATGGGATGGGATACCTGGGATGGGATGGGATGGCATGGGATGGGATGGGATGGTATCCTTGGATGGGATGGAATGGGATCCCTGAGATGGGATGCGATCCCTGGGATGGGATCCCTGGGCTGGGATGGGATCCCTGGAATGGGATGGGATCCCTGGGATGGGATACAAGGGATGGGATCGGATGTGATTGCATGGGATGGGATCGGATGGGATGGGATGGGCTAGAATGAGTTGGGATGGGATGGGATCGATGGGATGGGAGCGGAGGGGATGGGATGGGATGCCTGGCATGGGATGGGATGGGATCCGTGGGATGGGATCCCTGGGATGGGATGGGATCCCTGGGATTGGATGGGATGGAATGGGATCCCTGAGATGGGATGCGATCCCTGGGATGGGATGGGATTGGATGGGATGGCATGGGTTGGGATGGGTTGGGAACCCTGGGATGGGATGTTATGGGATCCCTGGGATGAGATGGGATGGGATTGGATCCCTGGGATCGGATGAGATGGGATCCCAGGGATGGGATCCCTGGATTGTGATCCCTCGTAGGGGATGGGATCCCTGGGAAGGGATGGGATCGCTGGGATGGGATCCCTGGGATGGGATGGGATGGGATGGAATGGGATGGGATGGGATGGGATGGGATGGGATGGGATGGGATGGGAGGGGATGGGATGGGATGGGTTGGGATGGGATGGGATGGGATGGGTTGGGATGGGAAGGGATGGGATGGGATGGGATGGGAAGGGATGGGATGGGATCCCTGGGCTGGGATGGCATGGGTTGGGATCGGATGGGATGGGATGGGATGGAATGGGATGGGATGGGGTGGGATGGGATTGGTTGGGATGGGTTGCGATCCCTGGGATGGGATGGGATGGGATCCCTGGGATGGGATGGGATGGGATGGGATCCCTGGGATGGGAACAGATGAAATGGGATCCCTGGGATGGGATGGAATCCCTGGGATGGGATCCATGGGATGGGTTACTTGGGATGGGATAGGATCCCCGGAATGGGAGAGGATGGGATGGGACAGGATGGGTTGGGATGGGATGTGATGGGATGGGATGGGATGTGATTGGATGGGATCCCAGGGATGGGATCTCTGGGATGGGATGGGATCCCTGGGATGGGATCCCTGGGATGGGATCCCTTGGATGGGATGGGATCCATGGGATGAGATGGGATGGGATGGGATGGGATGGGATGGGATGGCATGGGATGGGATGGGATAGGATGGGATGGGATGGGATCCCTGGGATGGGATGGGATCCCTGAAATGGGATGGGATGGGATGGAATGGGGTGGGATGGGATGGGTTGGAATGGGATGGGATCCCTGGGATGGGATGGGATGGAATGGAATCCTTGGGATGGGATGGGATCCGTGGGATGGGATGGGATGGGATGGGATGGGATGGGATTGGATGGGGTGGCATGGGTTGGGATGGGTTGGGAACCCTGGGATGGGATGTTATGGGATCCCTGGGATGAGATGGGATGGGATTGGATCCCTGGGATGGGATGAGATGGGATCCCAGAGATGGGATCCCCGGATTGTGATAGCTCGTATGGGATGGGATCCCTGGGATGCGATGGGATCGCTGGGATGGGATCCCTGGGATGGGATGGGATGGAATGGGATGGGATGGGATGGGATGGGATGGGTTGGGATGGGATGGGATGGGATGGGTTGGGATGGGATGGGATCTCAGGGATGGGATGGGATGGGATGGTGCGGGACGGGATGGTATGGGATGGGATCCCTCAGATGGAATGGGATCCCAAGAATGGGATCCCTGGGATGGGATCCCAGGGATGGGATGGGATGGGATTGGATGGGTTGGGATACCTGGGATGGGCTGGGATGGCATGGGATGTGATGGGATGGTATCCTTGGATGGGATGGAATGGGATCCCTGAGATGGGATGCGATCCCTGGGATGGGATCCCTGGGCTGGGATGGGATCCCTGGAATGGGATGGTATCCCTGGAATGGGCTGGGATGGGATTCTTGGGATGGGAATGGATGGGATGGGATGGGATTGGATGGGATGGGATCACTGGGATAGGATGGGATCCCTGGGTTGGGATCGAATCCCTGGGATGGCATCCCTGGGATGGGATGGAATCTCTGGGATGGGATCCCTGGGGTGGGATGGGTTGGAATGGGATGGGATCCCTGAGATCGGATGGGATCCCTGGGATGGGATGGGATGGGATCCCTGGGTTGGGAAGGGTTCCATGGGATGGGATCCCTGGGATGGGATGGGATGGGATGGGATGGGATGGGATGGGATAGGATCTCTGGGATTGAATCCCTGGGATGGGATGGGATCCCTGGGATGTTATGGGATCCGCGGGATGTGATGGGATGGGATTCCTGGGATGGGAATGGGTGGGGTGGGATGGGATGGGATGGGATGGGATGGGATGGGATGGGCTCCCTGGGATGGGATGGGATCCCTGTGATGGGAAGGGATGGTATCCCTGCGATGGGATAGGTTGGGATGGGATCCCTGGGATGGGATGGAATACCTGGCATGAGATAGCAGGGATGATATGGGATGGGATGGGATGGGATGGGATGGGATCCCTGGGATGGGATGGGATGGGATTGGATGGGATGGGATGGGATCCCTGGGATGGGATGGGATGCGATGGGATGGGATGGGATCCCTGGGATGGGATGGGATTCCTGGGATGGTATCCCTGGGATGGGTTAGGATGGGATTGGATGGGATGGGATGGGATCCCTGGGATGGGATGGGATCCCTGGGATGGGATGTGTTCACTGGGATGGGATGGGATCCCTGGAATGGGATGGGATGGGATTCCTGGGATGGGATGGGATGGGATCCCTGTGATAGTATGGTATTCCTGCGTTGGGATCGAATCCCTGGGATGGCATCCGTGAGATGGGATGAGATCTCTAACATGGGATCCCTGGGATGGGATGTGATCCCTGGGATGAGAAGGGATGGGGTGGAATGGGATGGGATCCCTGGGATGGGATGGGATGGGATCCCTGGGATGTTATCCCTGGGATGGGATTGGATCCCTCGGATGGGATGGGATGGGATGGGATGGGATGGAATGGGATGGGATGGGATGGAATGGGATGGGATGGGATGGCATGGGATGGGATCCCTGGAATTGGATGGGATCCCTGGAATGGGATGGGATGGGATCCCTGGGATGGGATGGGATCCCTGGGATGGGATCCCTGGAATGTGATCCCTGGGATGGGATGGGATCCCTGGGATGGGATGGAATCCCTGGAATGGGCTCCCTGGGATAGGATGGGATCCCTGGGATGGGATCCCTGGGTTGGGATGGGTTCCATGAGATGGGATCCCTGGGATGGGATGGGATCCCTGGGATGGGATGGGATGGGATGGAATGGGATGGGATCGGGTGGGATGGGATTGGTTGGGATGGGATGCGATCCCTGGGATGGTATGGGATGGGATGGGATGGGATCCCTGGGATGAAATGGGATCCCTGGGATGGGATGGGATGGGATGGGATGGGATGGGATACCTGGGATGGGTTGGGATCCCTGGGATGGGATGGGATGGGATCCCTGGGATGGGATCCATGGGATGGGTTACTTGGGATGGGATAGGATCCCTGGGATGGGAGAGGATGGGATGGGACGGGATGGGTTGGGATGGGATGGGATCCCTGGGATGGGAGAGGATGGGATGGGACGGGATGGGTTGGGATGGGATGGGATCCCTGGGATGGGATGGGATGGGATTCCTGGGATGGGATGGGATGGGATCCCTGGGATAGTATGGGATTCCTGCGTTGGGATCGAATCCCTGGGATGGCATCCGTGAGATGGGATGAGATCTCTAACATGGGATCCCTGGAATGGAATGTGATCCCTGGGATGAGAAGGGATGGGATGGAATGGGATGGGATCCCTGGGATGGGATGGGATGGGATCCCTGGGATGTTATCCCTGGGATGGGATTGGATCCCTGGAATGGGATGGGATGGGATGGGATGGGATGGGATGGGATGGGATGGGATGGAATGGGATGGGATGGGATGGCATGGGATGGGATCCCTGGAATGGGATGGGATGGGATTCCTGGGATGGGAATGGATGGGATGGGATGGGATTGGATGGGATGGGATCCCTGTGATGGGATGGGATCCCTGTGATGGGATGGGATGGGATCCCTGGGAAGGGATTTGTTGGGATGGGATCCCTGGGATGGGATGGAATACCTGGGATGAGTTCGCTGGGATGGGATGGGATGGGATGGGATCCCTGCGCTGGGATGGGATCGGATGGTATCCCTGGGATGGGATACATGGGATGGGATCGGATGTGATTGCATGGGATGGGATTGGATGGGATGAGATGGGCTAGAATAGGTTGGGATGGGATGGGATCAATGGGATGGGAGCGGAGGGTATGGGATGGGATGGGTTGGGATCCCTGGGATGGGATCCCTTGGATGGGATGTGATCCCTGGGATGGGATCCCTGGGATGGGATGGGATGGGATCGATGGGATGGGATGGGTTGGGATGGGTTGGGATGGGATAGGATCGCTGGGATTGGATCCCTGGGATGAGATGGGAACCCTGTGATGGGATCCCTGGGATGGGATGGGATGGGATGGGATGGGATGGGATGGGATGGGATGGAATGGGATGGGATGGGATGGGATTGGATGGCATGGGTTGGGATGGGATTCGATGGGATGGGATCCCTGGGATGGGATCGGATGGGATGGGATGGGATCCCTGGGATGGAATCCCTGGGATAGGATGGGATCCCTGGGTTGGGATCGAATCCCTGGGATGTTATCCCTGGGATGGGATTGGATCCCTGGGATGGGATGGGATGGGATGGGATGGGATCCCTGGAATGGGATGGGATCCCTGGAATAGGATGGGATGGGATTCCTGGGATGGGAATGGATGGGATGGGATGGGATTGGATGGGATGGGATCCCTGTGATGGGTTGGGAACACTGGGATGGGATGTTATGGGATCCCTGGGATGAGATGGGATGGGATTGGATCCCTGGGATGGGATGAGATGGGATCCCAGGGATGGGATCCCTGGATTGTGATAGCTCGTATGAGATGGGATCCCTGGGATGGGATGGGATCGCTGGGATGGGATCCCTGGGATGGGATGGGATGGAATGGGATGGGATGGGATGGGATGGGATGGGATGGGATGGGATGGGATGGGTTGGGATGGGATGGGATGGGATGGGATGGGTTGGGATGGGATGGGATGGGATCTCAGGGATGGGATGGGATGGGATGGTGCGGGACGGGATGGGATGGGATGGGATCCCTCAGATGGAATGGGACCCCAAGAATGGGATCCCTGGGATGGGATCCCAGGGATGGGATGGGATGGGATTGGATGGGTTGGGATACCTGGGATGGGCTGGGATGGCATGGGATGGGATGGGATGGTATCCTTGGATGGGATGGAATGGGATCCCTGAGATGGGATGCGATCCCTGGGATGGGATCCCTGGGCTGGGATGGGATCCCTGGAATGGGATGGGATCCCTGGAATGGGATGGGATGGGATTCCTGGGATGGGAATGGATGGGATGGGATGGGATCCCTGGGATGGGATGGGATGGGATCCCTGGGATGGGATGGGATGGGATGGGATGGGATCCCTTGGATGGGATCGGATGGGATGCCTGGGATGGGATGGGATGGGATGGGATGGGATGGGATCCCTGGGATGGGATGGGATGGGATCCCTGGGATGGGATGGGATGGGATGGGATGGGATGGGATCCCTTGGATGGGATCGGATGGGATGCCTGGGATGGGATGGGATGGGATCCGTGGGATGGGATGTGATCCCCGGGATGGGATGGGTTGAGATGGGATGGGATGGGATCCCTGGGATTGGATGGGATCCCTGGGATGAGATGGGATGGGATCCCTGGGTTGGGATGGGTTCCATGGGATGGGATCCCTGGGATGGGATGGGATGGGATGGGATGGGATGGGATGGGATGGGATGGGATGGGATCCCTGCGATGGGATGGGATGGTATGGGATGGGATCCCTGGGATGGGATCGGATGGGATGCCTGGGATGGGATGAGATGGGATCCGTGGGATGGGATGTGATCCCTGGGATGGGATGGGGTGAGATGGGATGGGGTGGGATGGGATCCTTGGATGGGATGGAATGGGATCCCTGAGATGGGATGCGATCGCTGGGATGGGATCCCTGGGCTGGGATGGGATCCCTGGAATGGGATGGGATCCCTGGAATGGGATGGGATGGGATTCCTGGGATGGGAATGGATGGGATGGGATGGGATTGGATGGGATGGGATCACTGGGATAGGATGGGATCCCTGGGTTGGGATCGAATCCCTGGGATGGCATCCCTGGGATGGGATGGAATCTCTGGGATGGGATACCTGGGGTGGGATGGGTTGGAATGGGATGGGATCCCTGGGATCGGATGGGATCCCTGGGATGGGATGGGATGGGATCCCTGGGTTGGGATGGGTTCCATGGGATGGGATCCCTGGGATGGGATGGGATGGGATGGGATGGGATGGGATGGGATGGAATAGGATCTCTGGGATTGAATCCCTGGGATGGGATGGGATCCCTGGGATGTTATGGGATCCGCGGGATGTGATGGGATGGGATTCCTGGGATGGGAATGGGTGGGGTGGGATGGGATGGGATGGGATGGGATGGGATCCCTGGGATGGGATGGGATCCCTGTGATGGGAAGGGATGGTATCCCTGCGATGGGATCGGTTGGGATGGGATTCCTGGGATGGGATGGAATACCTGGCATGAGATAGCAGGGATGATATGGGATGGGATGGGATGGGATGGGATGGGATCCCTGGGATGGGATACCTGGGATGGGATGGGATGGGATTGGATGGGATGGGATGGGATGGGATCCCTGGGATGGGATGGGATGCGATGGGATGGGATGGGATCCCTGGGATGGGATGGGATTCCTGGGATGGTATCCCTGGGATGGGTTAGGATGGGATTGGATGGGATGGGATGGGATCCCTGGGATGGGATGGGATCCCTGGGATGGGATGTGTTCACTGGGATGGGTTGGGATCCCTGGAATGGGATGGGATGGGATTCCTGGGATGGGATGGGATCCCTGGGATAGTATGGGATTCCTGCGTTGGGATCGAATCCCTGGGAAGGCATCCGTGAGATGGGATGAGATCTCTAACATGGGATCCCTGGAATGGAATGTGATCCCTGGGATGAGAAGGGATGGGATGGAATGGGATGGGATCCCTGGGATGGGATGGGATGGGTTGAGATGGGATGTTATCCCTGGGATGGGATTGGATCCCTGGGATGGGATGGGATGGGATGGGATGGGATGGGATGGGATGGGATGGGATGGGATGGGATGGGATGGGATGGAATGGGATGGGATGGGATGGCATGGGATGGGATCCCTGGAATGGGATGGGATGGGATTCCTGGGATGGGAATGGATGGGATGGGATGGGATTGGATGGGATGGGATCCCTGTGATGGGATGGGATCCCTGTGATGGGATGGGATGGGATCCCTGGGATGGGATTTGTTGGGATGGGATCCCTGGGATGGGATGGAATACCTGGGATGAGTTCGCTGGGATGGGATGGGATGGGATGGGATCCCTGCGCTGGGATGGGATCGGATGGTATCCCTGGGATGGGAGACATGGGATGGGATCGGATGTGATTGCATGGGATGGGATTGGATGGGATGGGATGGGCTAGAATGGGTTGGGATGGGATGGGATCAATGGGATGGGAGCGGAGGGTATGGGATGGGATGGGTTGGGATCCCTGGGATGGGATCCCTTGGATGGGATGTGATCCCTGGGATGGGATCCCTGGGATGGGATGGGATCGATGGGATGGGATGGGTTGGGATGGGTTGGGATGGGATAGGATCGCTGGGATTGGATCCCTGGGATGAGATGGGATCCCTGGGATGGGATCCCAGGGATGGGATGGGATGGGATTCCTGGGATGGGAATGGGTGGGATGGGATGGGACGGGATCCCTGGAATGGGATGGGCTCCCTGTGATGGGATGGGATGGTATCCCAGCGATGGGATTGGTTGGGATGGGATCCCTGGGATGGGATGGAATACCTGGCATGAGATAGCAGGGATGATATGGGATGGGATGGGATGGGATGGGATGGGATGGGATGGGATGGGATGGGATGGGATGGGATGGGATTGGATCCCTGGGATGGGATGGAATGTGATGGGGTCGGATGGGATGGGATGGGTTGGGATGGGATCCCTTGGATGGGATGGGATGGGATGGGATGGGATCCCTGGGATGGGAACAGATCAAGTGGGATCCCTGGGATGGGATGGAATCCCTGGGATGGGATAGCTGGGATGCGATGGGATGGGATCCCTTGGATGGGAACAGATCAAGTGGGATCCCTGGGATGGGATGGAATCCCTGGGATGGGATAGCTGGGATGGGATGGGATCCCTGGGATGGGATGGGATCCCTGGGATGGGTTGGGATCCCCGGGATGGGATGGCCTCCCTGGGATGGGATCCATGGGATGGGTTACTTGGGATGGGATAGGATCCCTGGGATGGGAGAGGATGGGATGGGATATGTTGGGATGGGATGGGATCCCTGGGATGGGATGGGATCCCTGGGATGGGATACCTGGAATGTGATCCCTCGTATGGGATGGGATCCCTGGGATGTTATGGGATCCGTGGGATGTGATGGGATGGGATTCCTGGGATGGCAATGGGTGGGATGGGATGGGATCACTGTGATGGGATGGAATCCCTGGGACGAGATCGCTGGGATGGGATGTGATGGGATGGGATGGGATGGGATGGGATCCCTGCGATGGGATGGGATGGTATGGGATGGGATCCCTGGGATGGGATCGGATGGGATGCCTGGGATGCGATGGGATGGGATCCGTGGGATGGGATGTGATCCCTGGGATGGGATGGGGTGAGATGGGATGGGATGGGATGGGATGGGATCCCTGGGATTGGATGGGATGGGATGGGATGGGTTGGGATGGGATGGGATGGGATTGGATGGGATGGGTTGGGATGGTATGGTATCCCATGGATGGTGTCCCTGGATTGGGTTGGGATGGGATGGGATGGCATGGGATGGGGTGGGATGGGATGGGATTGGATGGGATGGGGTGGGATGGGATGGGATTGGCTACGCTGGGTTGGGATGGGATGGGATCGATGGGATGGGATGGGATGGAATGGGATCCCTGGGATGGTACGGAATGGGATCCCTGGGATGGGATGGGATACCTGGTATGGGATCCCTAGGATGGGATGGGATGGGATGGGATGCGATGGGATAGGATGGGATGGGATGCGATGGGATAGGATGGGATGGGATGGGGTAGGATGTGATGGGATCCCTGGGATGGGATGGGATCCCTGGGATGGGATCTCTGGGATCGGATGGAATCCATGGGATGGGATGGGTTGGGATGGAATCCCTGGGATGGGGACCAGGGGATGGGATGGGATCCCTGGTATGGGATCCCTGGGATGGGATGGGATGGGATCCCTGGGATGGGATGGGATCCCTGGGATGGGATCCCTGGAATGTGATCCCGGAGATGGGATGCGATCCCTGGCATGGGATGGGATTGGATGGGATGGCATGGGTTGGGATGGGTTGGGAACACTGGGATGGGATGTTATGGGATCCCTGGGATGAGATGGGATGGGATTGGATCCCTGGGATGGGATGAGATGGGATCCCAGGGATGGGATCCCTGGATTGTGATAGCTCGTATGGGATGGGATCCCTGGAATGGGATGGGATCCCTGGAATGGGATGGGATGGGATTCCTGGGATGGGAATGGATGGGATGGGATGGGATTGGATGGGATGGCATGGGTTGGGATGGGATTCGATGGGATGGGATGGGATCCCTGGGATGGGATCGGATGGGATGGGATGGGATCCCTGGGATGGAATCCCTGGGATAGGATGGGATGGGTTGGAATGGGATGGGATCCCTGGGATGGGATGGGATCCCTGGGATGGGATGGGATGGGATCCCTGGGATGGGATGGGTTCCATGGGATGGGATCCCTGGGATCCCTGGGATGGGATGGGATGGGATGGGATAGGATCTCTGGGATTGGATCCCTGGGATGAGATGGGATCCCTGGGATGGGATCCCAGGGATGGGATGGGATGGGATTCCTGGGATGGGAATGGGTGGGATGGGATGGGACGGGATCCCTGGAATGGGATGGGCTCCCTGTGATGGGATGGGATGGTATCCCAGCGATGGGATTGGTTGGGATGGGATCCCTGGGATGGGATGGAATACCTGGCGTGAGATAGCAGGGATGATATGGGATGGGATGGGATGGGATGGGATGGGATGGGATGGGATGAGATGGGATTGGATCCCTGGGATGGGATGGAATGTGATGGGGTCGGATGGGATGGGATGGGTTGGGATGGGATGGGATCCCTTGGATGGGATGGGATGGGATGGGATCCCTGGGATGGGAACAGATCAAGTGGGATCCCTGGGATGGGATGGAATCCCTGGGATGGGATAGCTGGGATGCGATGGGATGGGATCCCTTGGATGGGAACAGATCAAGTGGGATCCCTGGGATGGGATGGAATCCCTGGGATGGGATAGCTGGGATGGGATGGGATCCCTGGGATGGGATGGGATCCCTGGGATGGGTTGGGATCCCCGGGATGGGATGGCCTCCCTGGGATGGGATCCATGGGATGGGTTACTTGGGATGGGATAGGATCCCTGGGATGGGAGAGGATGGGATGGGATATGTTGGGATGGGATGGGATCCCTGGGATGGGATGGGATCCCTGGGATGGGATACCTGGAATGTGATCCCTCGTATGGGATGGGATCACTGGGATGGGATGGAATCCCTGGGATGGGATCCCTGGGATGGGATGGGATGGGATGGGATGGGATCCCTGGGATGTTATGGGATCCGTGGGATGTGATGGGATGGGATTCCTGGGATGGCAATGGGTGGGATGGGATGGGATCACTGTGATGGGATGGAATCCCTGGGACGAGATCGCTGGGATGGGATGTGATGGGATGGGATGGGATGGGATGGGATCCCTGCGATGGGATGGGATGGTATGGGATGGGATCCCTGGGATGGGATCGGATGGGATGCCTGGGATGCGATGGGATGGGATCCGTGGGATGGGATGTGATCCCTGGGATGGGATGGGGTGAGATGGGATGGGATGGGATGGGATGGGATCCCTGGGATTGGATGGGATGGGATGGGATGGGTTGGGATGGGATGGGATGGGATTGGATGGGATGGGTTGGGATGGTATGGTATCCCATGGATGGTGTCCCTGGATTGGGTTGGGATGGGATGGGATGGCATGGGATGGGGTGGGATGGGATGGGATTGGATGGGATGGGGTGGGATGGGATGGGATTGGCTACGCTGGGTTGGGATGGGATGGGATCGATGGGATGGGATGGGATGGAATGGGATCCCTGGGATGGTACGGAATGGGATCCCTGGGATGGGATGGGATACCTGGTATGGGATCCCTAGGATGGGATGGGATGGGATGGGATGCGATGGGATAGGATGGGATGGGATGCGATGGGATAGGATGGGATGGGATGGGGTAGGATGTGATGGGATCCCTGGGATGGGATGGGATCCCTGGGATGGGATCTCTGGGATCGGATGGAATCCATGGGATGGGATGGGTTGGGATGGAATCCCTGGGATGGGGACCAGGGGATGGGATGGGATCCCTGGTATGGGATCCCTGGGATGGGATGGGATGGGATCCCTGGGATGGGATGGGATCCCTGGGATGGGATCCCTGGAATGTGATCCCGGAGATGGGATGCGATCCCTGGCATGGGATGGGATTGGATGGGATGGCATGGGTTGGGATGGGTTGGGAACACTGGGATGGGATGTTATGGGATCCCTGGGATGAGATGGGATGGGATTGGATCCCTGGGATGGGATGAGATGGGATCCCAGGGATGGGATCCCTGGATTGTGATAGCTCGTATGGGATGGGATCCCTGGGATGGGATGGGATGGGATCCCTGGGTTGGGATGGGATTGGATGGGTTGGGATACCTGGGATGGGCTGGGATGGCATGGGATGGAATGGGATGGTATCCTTGGATGGGATGGAATGGGATCCCTGAGATGGGATGCGATCCCTGGGATGGGATCCCTGGGCTGGGATGGGATCCCTGGAATGGGATGGGATCCCTGGAATGGGATGGGATGGGATTCCTGGGATGGGAATGGATGGGATGGGATGGGATTGGATGGGATGGGATCACTGTGATAGGATGGGATCCCTGGGTTGGGATCGAATCCCTGGGATGGCATCCCTGGGATGGGATGGAATCTCTGGGATGGGATCCCTGGGGTGGGATGGGTTGGAATGGGATGGGATCCCTGGGATCGGATGGGATCCATGGGTTGGGATGGGTTCCATGGGATGGGATCCCCGGGATGGGATGGGATGGGATGGGATGGGATGGGATGGGATGGGATGGGATGGGATAGGATCTCTGGGATTGAATCCCTGGGATGGGATGGGATCCCTGGGATGTTATGGGATCCGCGGGATGTGATGGGATGGGATTCCTGGGATGGGAATGGGTGGGGTGGGATGGGATGGGATGGGATGGGATGGGATGGGATGGGATCCCTGGGATGGGATGGGATCCCTGTGATGGGAAGGGATGGTATCCCTGCGATGGGATCGGATGGGATGGGATGGGCTAGAATGAGTTGGGATGGGATGGGATCGATGGGATGGGAGCGGAGGGGATGGGATGGGATGCCTGGCATGGGATGGGATGGGATCCGTGGGATGGGATCCCTGGGATGGGATGGGATCCCTGGGATTGGATGGGATGGAATGGGATCCCTGAGATGGGATGCGATCCCTGGGATGGGATGGGATTGGATGGGATGGCATGGGTTGGGATGGGTTGGGAACCCTGGGATGGGATGTTATGGGATCCCTGGGATGAGATGGGATGGGATTGGATCCCTGGGATCGGATGAGATGGGATCCCAGGGATGGGATCCCTGGATTGTGATCCCTCGTAGGGGATGGGATCCCTGGGAAGGGATGGGATCGCTGGGATGGGATCCCTGGGATGGGATGGGATGGGATGGAATGGGATGGGATGGGATGGGATGGGATGGGATGGGAGGGGATGGGATGGGATGGGTTGGGATGGGATGGGATGGGATGGGTTGGGATGGGAAGGGATGGGATGGGATGGGATGGGAAGGGATGGGATGGGATCCCTGGGCTGGGATGGCATGGGTTGGGATCGGATGGGATGGGATGGGATGGAATGGGATGGGATGGGGTGGGATGGGATTGGTTGGGATGGGTTGCGATCCCTGGGATGGGATGGGATGGGATCCCTGGGATGGGATGGGATGGGATGGGATCCCTGGGATGGGAACAGATGAAATGGGATCCCTGGGATGGGATGGAATCCCTGGGATGGGATCCATGGGATGGGTTACTTGGGATGGGATAGGATCCCCGGAATGGGAGAGGATGGGATGGGACAGGATGGGTTGGGATGGGATGTGATGGGATGGGATGGGATGTGATTGGATGGGATCCCAGGGATGGGATCTCTGGGATGGGATGGGATCCCTGGGATGGGATCCCTGGGATGGGATCCCTTGGATGGGATGGGATCCATGGGATGAGATGGGATGGGATGGGATGGGATGGGATGGGATGGCATGGGATGGGATGGGATAGGATGGGATGGGATGGGATCCCTGGGATGGGATGGGATCCCTGAAATGGGATGGGATGGGATGGAATGGGGTGGGATGGGATGGGTTGGAATGGGATGGGATCCCTGGGATGGGATGGGATGGAATGGAATCCTTGGGATGGGATGGGATCCGTGGGATGGGATGGGATGGGATGGGATGGGATGGGATGGGATGGGATGGGATGGGATTGGATGGGGTGGCATGGGTTGGGATGGGTTGGGAACCCTGGGATGGGATGTTATGGGATCCCTGGGATGAGATGGGATGGGATTGGATCCCTGGGATGGGATGAGATGGGATCCCAGAGATGGGATCCCCGGATTGTGATAGCTCGTATGGGATGGGATCCCTGGGATGCGATGGGATCGCTGGGATGGGATCCCTGGGATGGGATGGGATGGAATGGGATGGGATGGGATGGGATGGGATGGGTTGGGATGGGATGGGATGGGATGGGTTGGGATGGGATGGGATCTCAGGGATGGGATGGGATGGGATGGTGCGGGACGGGATGGTATGGGATGGGATCCCTCAGATGGAATGGGATCCCAAGAATGGGATCCCTGGGATGGGATCCCAGGGATGGGATGGGATGGGATTGGATGGGTTGGGATACCTGGGATGGGCTGGGATGGCATGGGATGTGATGGGATGGTATCCTTGGATGGGATGGAATGGGATCCCTGAGATGGGATGCGATCCCTGGGATGGGATCCCTGGGCTGGGATGGGATCCCTGGAATGGGATGGTATCCCTGGAATGGGCTGGGATGGGATTCTTGGGATGGGAATGGATGGGATGGGATGGGATTGGATGGGATGGGATCACTGGGATAGGATGGGATCCCTGGGTTGGGATCGAATCCCTGGGATGGCATCCCTGGGATGGGATGGAATCTCTGGGATGGGATCCCTGGGGTGGGATGGGTTGGAATGGGATGGGATCCCTGAGATCGGATGGGATCCCTGGGATGGGATGGGATGGGATCCCTGGGTTGGGAAGGGTTCCATGGGATGGGATCCCTGGGATGGGATGGGATGGGATGGGATGGGATGGGATGGGATGGGATGGGATGGGATAGGATCTCTGGGATTGAATCCCTGGGATGGGATGGGATCCCTGGGATGTTATGGGATCCGCGGGATGTGATGGGATGGGATTCCTGGGATGGGAATGGGTGGGGTGGGATGGGATGGGATGGGATGGGATGGGATGGGCTCCCTGGGATGGGATGGGATCCCTGTGATGGGAAGGGATGGTATCCCTGCGATGGGATAGGTTGGGATGGGATCCCTGGGATGGGATGGAATACCTGGCATGAGATAGCAGGGATGATATGGGATGGGATGGGATGGGATGGGATCCCTGGGATGGGATGGGATGGGATTGGATGGGATGGGATGGGATCCCTGGGATGGGATGGGATGCGATGGGATGGGATGGGATCCCTGGGATGGGATGGGATTCCTGGGATGGTATCCCTGGGATGGGTTAGGATGGGATTGGATGGGATGGGATGGGATCCCTGGGATGGGATGGGATCCCTGGGATGGGATGTGTTCACTGGGATGGGATGGGATCCCTGGAATGGGATGGGATGGGATTCCTGGGATGGGATGGGATGGGATCCCTGTGATAGTATGGTATTCCTGCGTTGGGATCGAATCCCTGGGATGGCATCCGTGAGATGGGATGAGATCTCTAACATGGGATCCCTGGGATGGGATGTGATCCCTGGGATGAGAAGGGATGGGGTGGAATGGGATGGGATCCCTGGGATGGGATGGGATGGGATCCCTGGGATGTTATCCCTGGGATGGGATTGGATCCCTCGGATGGGATGGGATGGGATGGGATGGGATGGAATGGGATGGGATGGGATGGAATGGGATGGGATGGGATGGCATGGGATGGGATCCCTGGAATTGGATGGGATCCCTGGAATGGGATGGGATGGGATCCCTGGGATGGGATGGGATCCCTGGGATGGGATCCCTGGAATGTGATCCCTGGGATGGGATGGGATCCCTGGGATGGGATGGAATCCCTGGAATGGGCTCCCTGGGATAGGATGGGATCCCTGGGATGGGATCCCTGGGTTGGGATGGGTTCCATGAGATGGGATCCCTGGGATGGGATGGGATCCCTGGGATGGGATGGGATGGGATGGAATGGGATGGGATCGGGTGGGATGGGATTGGTTGGGATGGGATGCGATCCCTGGGATGGTATGGGATGGGATGGGATGGGATCCCTGGGATGAAATGGGATCCCTGGGATGGGATGGGATGGGATGGGATGGGATGGGATACCTGGGATGGGTTGGGATCCCTGGGATGGGATGGGATGGGATCCCTGGGATGGGATCCATGGGATGGGTTACTTGGGATGGGATAGGATCCCTGGGATGGGAGAGGATGGGATGGGACGGGATGGGTTGGGATGGGATGGGATCCCTGGGATGGGAGAGGATGGGATGGGACGGGATGGGTTGGGATGGGATGGGATCCCTGGGATGGGATGGGATGGGATTCCTGGGATGGGATGGGATGGGATCCCTGGGATAGTATGGGATTCCTGCGTTGGGATCGAATCCCTGGGATGGCATCCGTGAGATGGGATGAGATCTCTAACATGGGATCCCTGGAATGGAATGTGATCCCTGGGATGAGAAGGGATGGGATGGAATGGGATGGGATCCCTGGGATGGGATGGGATGGGATCCCTGGGATGTTATCCCTGGGATGGGATTGGATCCCTGGAATGGGATGGGATGGGATGGGATGGGATGGGATGGGATGGGATGGGATGGGATGGAATGGGATGGGATGGGATGGCATGGGATGGGATCCCTGGAATGGGATGGGATGGGATTCCTGGGATGGGAATGGATGGGATGGGATGGGATTGGATGGGATGGGATCCCTGTGATGGGATGGGATCCCTGTGATGGGATGGGATGGGATACCTGGGAAGGGATTTGTTGGGATGGGATCCCTGGGATGGGATGGAATACCTGGGATGAGTTCGCTGGGATGGGATGGGATGGGATGGGATCCCTGCGCTGGGATGGGATCGGATGGTATCCCTGGGATGGGATACATGGGATGGGATCGGATGTGATTGCATGGGATGGGATTGGATGGGATGAGATGGGCTAGAATAGGTTGGGATGGGATGGGATCAATGGGATGGGAGCGGAGGGTATGGGATGGGATGGGTTGGGATCCCTGGGATGGGATCCCTTGGATGGGATGTGATCCCTGGGATGGGATCCCTGGGATGGGATGGGATGGGATCGATGGGATGGGATGGGTTGGGATGGGTTGGGATGGGATAGGATCGCTGGGATTGGATCCCTGGGATGAGATGGGAACCCTGTGATGGGATCCCTGGGATGGGATGGGATGGGATGGGATGGGATGGGATGGGATGGGATGGGATGGAATGGGATGGGATGGGATGGGATTGGATGGCATGGGTTGGGATGGGATTCGATGGGATGGGATCCCTGGGATGGGATCGGATGGGATGGGATGGGATCCCTGGGATGGAATCCCTGGGATAGGATGGGATCCCTGGGTTGGGATCGAATCCCTGGGATGTTATCCCTGGGATGGGATTGGATCCCTGGGATGGGATGGGATGGGATGGGATGGGATCCCTGGAATGGGATGGGATCCCTGGAATAGGATGGGATGGGATTCCTGGGATGGGAATGGATGGGATGGGATGGGATTGGATGGGATGGGATCCCTGTGATGGGTTGGGAACACTGGGATGGGATGTTATGGGATCCCTGGGATGAGATGGGATGGGATTGGATCCCTGGGATGGGATGAGATGGGATCCCAGGGATGGGATCCCTGGATTGTGATAGCTCGTATGAGATGGGATCCCTGGGATGGGATGGGATCGCTGGGATGGGATCCCTGGGATGGGATGGGATGGAATGGGATGGGATGGGATGGGATGGGATGGGATGGGATGGGATGGGTTGGGATGGGATGGGATGGGATGGGATGGGTTGGGATGGGATGGGATGGGATCTCAGGGATGGGATGGGATGGGATGGTGCGGGACGGGATGGGATGGGATGGGATCCCTCAGATGGAATGGGACCCCAAGAATGGGATCCCTGGGATGGGATCCCAGGGATGGGATGGGATGGGATTGGATGGGTTGGGATACCTGGGATGGGCTGGGATGGCATGGGATGGGATGGGATGGTATCCTTGGATGGGATGGAATGGGATCCCTGAGATGGGATGCGATCCCTGGGATGGGATCCCTGGGCTGGGATGGGATCCCTGGAATGGGATGGGATCCCTGGAATGGGATGGGATGGGATTCCTGGGATGGGAATGGATGGGATGGGATGGGATCCCTGGGATGGGATGGGATGGGATCCCTGGGATGGGATGGGATGGGATGGGATGGGATCCCTTGGATGGGATCGGATGGGATGCCTGGGATGGGATGGGATGGGATGGGATGGGATGGGATCCCTGGGATGGGATGGGATGGGATCCCTGGGATGGGATGGGATGGGATGGGATGGGATGGGATCCCTTGGATGGGATCGGATGGGATGCCTGGGATGGGATGGGATGGGATCCGTGGGATGGGATGTGATCCCCGGGATGGGATGGGTTGAGATGGGATGGGATGGGATCCCTGGGATTGGATGGGATCCCTGGGATGAGATGGGATGGGATCCCTGGGTTGGGATGGGTTCCATGGGATGGGATCCCTGGGATGGGATGGGATGGGATGGGATGGGATGGGATGGGATGGGATGGGATGGGATGGGATGGGATCCCTGCGATGGGATGGGATGGTATGGGATGGGATCCCTGGGATGGGATCGGATGGGATGCCTGGGATGGGATGAGATGGGATCCGTGGGATGGGATGTGATCCCTGGGATGGGATGGGGTGAGATGGGATGGGGTGGGATGGGATCCTTGGATGGGATGGAATGGGATCCCTGAGATGGGATGCGATCGCTGGGATGGGATCCCTGGGCTGGGATGGGATCCCTGGAATGGGATGGGATCCCTGGAATGGGATGGGATGGGATTCCTGGGATGGGAATGGATGGGATGGGATGGGATTGGATGGGATGGGATCACTGGGATAGGATGGGATCCCTGGGTTGGGATCGAATCCCTGGGATGGCATCCCTGGGATGGGATGGAATCTCTGGGATGGGATACCTGGGGTGGGATGGGTTGGAATGGGATGGGATCCCTGGGATCGGATGGGATCCCTGGGATGGGATGGGATGGGATCCCTGGGTTGGGATGGGTTCCATGGGATGGGATCCCTGGGATGGGATGGGATGGGATGGGATGGCATGGGATGGGATGGAATAGGATCTCTGGGATTGAATCCCTGGGATGGGATGGGATCCCTGGGATGTTATGGGATCCGCGGGATGTGATGGGATGGGATTCCTGGGATGGGAATGGGTGGGGTGGGATGGGATGGGATGGGATGGGATGGGATGGGATCCCTGGGATGGGATGGGATCCCTGTGATGGGAAGGGATGGTATCCCTGCGATGGGATCGGTTGGGATGGGATTCCTGGGATGGGATGGAATACCTGGCATGAGATAGCAGGGATGATATGGGATGGGATGGGATGGGATGGGATGGGATCCCTGGGATGGGATACCTGGGATGGGATGGGATGGGATTGGATGGGATGGGATGGGATGGGATCCCTGGGATGGGATGGGATGCGATGGGATGGGATGGGATCCCTGGGATGGGATGGGATTCCTGGGATGGTATCCCTGGGATGGGTTAGGATGGGATTGGATGGGATGGGATGGGATCCCTGGGATGGGATGGGATCCCTGGGATGGGATGTGTTCACTGGGATGGGTTGGGATCCCTGGAATGGGATGGGATGGGATTCCTGGGATGGGATGGGATCCCTGGGATAGTATGGGATTCCTGCGTTGGGATCGAATCCCTGGGAAGGCATCCGTGAGATGGGATGAGATCTCTAACATGGGATCCCTGGAATGGAATGTGATCCCTGGGATGAGAAGGGATGGGATGGAATGGGATGGGATCCCTGGGATGGGATGGGATGGGTTGAGATGGGATGTTATCCCTGGGATGGGATTGGATCCCTGGGATGGGATGGGATGGGATGGGATGGGATGGGATGGGATGGGATGGGATGGGATGGGATGGGATGGAATGGGATGGGATGGGATGGCATGGGATGGGATCCCTGGAATGGGATGGGATGGGATTCCTGGGATGGGAATGGATGGGATGGGATGGGATTGGATGGGATGGGATCCCTGTGATGGGATGGGATCCCTGTGATGGGATGGGATGGGATCCCTGGGATGGGATTTGTTGGGATGGGATCCCTGGGATGGGATGGAATACCTGGGATGAGTTCGCTGGGATGGGATGGGATGGGATGGGATGGGATCCCTGCGCTGGGATGGGATCGGATGGTATCCCTGGGATGGGAGACATGGGATGGGATCGGATGTGATTGCATGGGATGGGATTGGATGGGATGGGATGGGCTAGAATGGGTTGGGATGGGATGGGATCAATGGGATGGGAGCGGAGGGTATGGGATGGGATGGGTTGGGATCCCTGGGATGGGATCCCTTGGATGGGATGTGATCCCTGGGATGGGATCCCTGGGATGGGATGGGATCGATGGGATGGGATGGGTTGGGATGGGTTGGGATGGGATAGGATCGCTGGGATTGGATCCCTGGGATGAGATGGGATCCCTGGGATGGGATCCCAGGGATGGGATGGGATGGGATTCCTGGGATGGGAATGGGTGGGATGGGATGGGACGGGATCCCTGGAATGGGATGGGCTCCCTGTGATGGGATGGGATGGTATCCCAGCGATGGGATTGGTTGGGATGGGATCCCTGGGATGGGATGGAATACCTGGCATGAGATAGCAGGGATGATATGGGATGGGATGGGATGGGATGGGATGGAATGGGATGGGATGGGATGGGATGGGATGGGATGGGATTGGATCCCTGGGATGGGATGGAATGTGATGGGGTCGGATGGGATGGGATGGGTTGGGATGGGATCCCTTGGATGGGATGGGATGGGATGGGATGGGATCCCTGGGATGGGAACAGATCAAGTGGGATCCCTGGGATGGGATGGAATCCCTGGGATGGGATAGCTGGGATGCGATGGGATGGGATCCCTTGGATGGGAACAGATCAAGTGGGATCCCTGGGATGGGATGGAATCCCTGGGATGGGATAGCTGGGATGGGATGGGATCCCTGGGATGGGATGGGATCCCTGGGATGGGTTGGGATCCCCGGGATGGGATGGCCTCCCTGGGATGGGATCCATGGGATGGGTTACTTGGGATGGGATAGGATCCCTGGGATGGGAGAGGATGGGATGGGATATGTTGGGATGGGATGGGATCCCTGGGATGGGATGGGATCCCTGGGATGGGATACCTGGAATGTGATCCCTCGTATGGGATGGGATCCCTGGGATGTTATGGGATCCGTGGGATGTGATGGGATGGGATTCCTGGGATGGCAATGGGTGGGATGGGATGGGATCACTGTGATGGGATGGAATCCCTGGGACGAGATCGCTGGGATGGGATGTGATGGGATGGGATGGGATGGGATGGGATCCCTGCGATGGGATGGGATGGTATGGGATGGGATCCCTGGGATGGGATCGGATGGGATGCCTGGGATGCGATGGGATGGGATCCGTGGGATGGGATGTGATCCCTGGGATGGGATGGGGTGAGATGGGATGGGATGGGATGGGATGGGATCCCTGGGATTGGATGGGATGGGATGGGATGGGTTGGGATGGGATGGGATGGGATTGGATGGGATGGGTTGGGATGGTATGGTATCCCATGGATGGTGTCCCTGGATTGGGTTGGGATGGGATGGGATGGCATGGGATGGGGTGGGATGGGATGGGATTGGATGGGATGGGGTGGGATGGGATGGGATTGGCTACGCTGGGTTGGGATGGGATGGGATCGATGGGATGGGATGGGATGGAATGGGATCCCTGGGATGGTACGGAATGGGATCCCTGGGATGGGATGGGATACCTGGTATGGGATCCCTAGGATGGGATGGGATGGGATGGGATGCGATGGGATAGGATGGGATGGGATGCGATGGGATAGGATGGGATGGGATGGGGTAGGATGTGATGGGATCCCTGGGATGGGATGGGATCCCTGGGATGGGATCTCTGGGATCGGATGGAATCCATGGGATGGGATGGGTTGGGATGGAATCCCTGGGATGGGGACCAGGGGATGGGATGGGATCCCTGGTATGGGATCCCTGGGATGGGATGGGATGGGATCCCTGGGATGGGATGGGATCCCTGGGATGGGATCCCTGGAATGTGATCCCGGAGATGGGATGCGATCCCTGGCATGGGATGGGATTGGATGGGATGGCATGGGTTGGGATGGGTTGGGAACACTGGGATGGGATGTTATGGGATCCCTGGGATGAGATGGGATGGGATTGGATCCCTGGGATGGGATGAGATGGGATCCCAGGGATGGGATCCCTGGATTGTGATAGCTCGTATGGGATGGGATCCCTGGGATGGGATGGGATGGGATCCCTGGGTTGGGATGGGATTGGATGGGTTGGGATACCTGGGATGGGCTGGGATGGCATGGGATGGAATGGGATGGTATCCTTGGATGGGATGGAATGGGATCCCTGAGATGGGATGCGATCCCTGGGATGGGATCCCTGGGCTGGGATGGGATCCCTGGAATGGGATGGGATCCCTGGAATGGGATGGGATGGGATTCCTGGGATGGGAATGGATGGGATGGGATGGGATTGGATGGGATGGGATCACTGTGATAGGATGGGATCCCTGGGTTGGGATCGAATCCCTGGGATGGCATCCCTGGGATGGGATGGAATCTCTGGGATGGGATCCCTGGGGTGGGATGGGTTGGAATGGGATGGGATCCCTGGGATCGGATGGGATCCATGGGTTGGGATGGGTTCCATGGGATGGGATCCCCGGGATGGGATGGGATGGGATGGGATGGGATGGGATGGGATGGGATGGGATAGGATCTCTGGGATTGAATCCCTGGGATGGGATGGGATCCCTGGGATGTTATGGGATCCGCGGGATGTGATGGGATGGGATTCCTGGGATGGGAATGGGTGGGGTGGGATGGGATGGGATGGGATGGGATGGGATGGGATGGGATCCCTGGGATGGGATGGGATCCCTGTGATGGGAAGGGATGGTATCCCTGCGATGGGATCGGTTGGGATGGGATCCCTGGGATGGGATGGAATACCTGGCATGAGATAGCAGGGATGATATGGGATGGGATGGGATGGGATGGGATGGGATGGGATGGGATGGGATGGGATGGGATCCCTGGGATGGGATACCTGGGATGGGATGGGATGGGATTGGATGGGATGGGATGGGATCCCTGGGATGGGATGGGATGCGATGGGATGGGATGGGATCCCTGGGATGGGATGGGATTCCTGGGATGGTATCCCTGGGATGGGTTAGGATGGGATTGGAAGGAATGGGATGGGATCCCTGGGATGGGATGGGATCCCTGGGATGGGATGTGTTCACTGGGATGGGTTGGGATCCCTGGAATGGGATGGGATGGGATTCCTGGGATGGGATGGGATGGGATGGGATCCCTGGGATAGTATGGGATTCCTGCGTTGGGATCGAATCCCTGGGATGGCATGAGTGAGATGGGATGAGATCTCTAACATGGGATCCCTGGGATGGGATGTGATCCCTGGGATGAGAAGGGATGGGATGGAATGGGATGGGATCCCTGGGATGGGATGGGATGGGATCCCTGGGATGTTATCCCTGGGATGGGATTGGATCCCTGGGATGGGATGGGATGGGATGGGATGGGATGGGATGGGATGGGATGGGATGGGATGGGATGGGATGGGATGGGATGGGATGGGATGGGATGGAATGGCATGGGATGGCATGGGATGGGATTCCTGGAATGGGATGGGATCCCTGGAATGGGATGGGATGGGATTCCTGGGATGGGAATGGATGGGATGGGATGGGATTGGATGGGATGGGATCACTGGGATGGGATGGGATCCCTGTGATGGGATGGGATGGGATCCCTGGGATGGGATTTGTTGGGATGGGATCCCTGGGATGGGATGGAATACCTGGGATGAGATCGCTGGGATGGGATGGGATGGGATGGGATCCCTGGGCTGGGATGGGATCGGATGGTATCCCTGGGATGGGATACATGGGATGGGATCGGATGTGATTGCATGGGATGGGATTGGATGGGATGGGATGGGCTAGAATGGGTTGGGATGGGATGGGATCAATGGGATGGGAGCGGAGGGGATGGGATGGGATGGGTTGGGATCCCTGGGATGGGATCCCTTGGATGGGATGTGATCCCTGGGATGGGATCCCTGGGATGGGATGGGATGGGATCGATGGGATGGGATGGGATGGGATGGGATGGGATGGGTTGGGATGGGTTGGGATGGGATAGGATCGCTGGGATTGGATCCCTGGGATGAGATGGGAACCCTGTGATGGGATCCCTGGGATGGGATGGGATGGGATGGGATGGGATGGGATGGGATGGGATGGGATGGGATGGAATGGGATGCGATGGAATGGAATGGGATCGGATGGGATGGGATTGGATTGGATGGCATGGGTTGGGATGGGATTCGATGGGATGGGATGGGATCCCTGGGATGGGATCGGATGGGATGGGATGGGATCCCTGGGATGGAATCCCTGGGATAGGATGGGATCCCTGGGTTGGGATCGAATCCCTGGGATGTTATCCCTTGGATGGGATTGGATCCCTTGGATGGGATGAGATGGGATCCCTGGGATGGGATGGGATCCCTGGGATGGGATCCCTGGAATGTGATCCCTGAGATGGGATGCGATCCCTGGCATGGGATGGGATTGGATGGGATGGCATGGGTTGGGATGGGTTGGGAACACTGGGATGGGATGTTATGGGATCCCTGGGATGAGATGGGATGGGATTGGATCCCTGGGATGGGATGAGATGGGATCCCAGGGATGGGATCCCTGGATTGTGATAGCTCGTATGGGATGGGATCCCTGGGATGGGATGGGATGGGATTGGATGGGTTGGGATACCTGGGATGGGCTGGGATGGCATGGGATGGAATGGGATGGTATCCTTGGATGGGATGGAATGGGATCCCTGAGATGGGATGCGATCCCTGGGATGGGATCCCTGGGCTGGGATGGGATCCCTGGGATGAGAAGGGATGGGATGGAATGGGATGGGATCCCTGGGATGGGATGGGATGGGATCCCTGGGATGGGATGGGATGGGATGGGATGGGATGGGATGGGATGGGATGGGATGGGATGGGATGGGATGGGATGGGATGGGATGGGATGGGATGGAATGGGATGGGATGGCATGGGATGGGATTCCTGGAATGGGATGGGATCCCTGGAATGGGATGGGATGGGATTCCTGGGATGGGAATGGATGGGATGGGGTGGGATTGGATGTGATGGGATCACTGGGATGGGATTGGATCCCTGTGATGGGATGGGATGGGATCCCTGGGATGGGATGGAATCCCTGCGATGGGATCCCTGGGATGGGATGGGATCCCTGGGAAGGGATGGGATCCCTGGGAAGGGATCCCAGGGATGGGATGGGATGGGATGGGATGGGATGGGATGGGATGGGATGGGATCCCTGTGATGGGATGGGATGGAATGGCATGGGATCCCTGGGATGAGATGGGCTGGGATGGAATCCCTGGGATGGGATTGGATCACTGGGACGGGATGGGATGGGATGGGATGGGATGGGATGGGATGGGATGGGATGGCATGGGATGGGATGGGATAGGATGGGATGGGTTGGGTTGGGATGGGATCCCTGGGATGGGATGGGATGGGATGGGATGGAATGGGATGGGATGGGGTGGGATGGGATGGGTTGGAATGGGATGGGATGGGATGTGATGGGATGGTATGGGATAGGATGGGATGGGATTGGATGGGATGGGATGGGATAGGATGGGATGGGATGGGATTTGATGGGATGGGATGGGATGGGATAGGATCGCTAAGATTGGATCCCTGGGATGAGATGGGAACTCCGGGATGGGATCCCTGGGATGGGATGGGATGGGATGGGATGGGATGGGATGGGATGGGATTGGATGGGATGGGATGGGGTAGGATGGGATGAGATTGGCTACAATGGGTTGGGATGGGAGGGGATCGATGGGATGGGATGGGATGAAATGGGATCCCTGGGATGGTACGGAATGGGATGGGATGGGATACCTGGTATGGGATCCCTAGGATGGGATGGGAGGGGATGGGATGTGATAGGATGGGATGGGATGGGGTAGGATGGGATGGGATGGGTTTGGATGGGAGGGGATCCCTGGGATGGGATGGGATGGGATGGGATGGGTTGCCATGGCATGGGATCCGCGGGATGAGATGGGATGGGATACGTGGGATGGGATGGGATCCCTGGGATGGGATGGGATGAGATGGGATGGGATGGGATGGGATGGGATCCCTGGGTTGGGATTGGTTGGGATGGGATGGGATGGGATGGGATCCCTGGGTTGGGATTGGTTGGGATGGGATACCTGGGATGGGCTGGAATCCCTGGGATGAGATCCTTGGGATGGGATGGGATGGGATGGGATGGGATGGGATGGGATGGGATGGGATGGGATGGGATGGGATGGGGTGGGATGGGATGGGACGGGATGGGATGGGATGGGATCCCTGCGATGGGATGGGATGGTATGGTATAGCTGGGATAGTGTCCCTAGGATGGGATGGGATGGAATGGGATGGGATGGGATGGGATGGGATGGGATGGGATTGGATGGGATGGGATGGGGTGGGATGGGATGGGATTGGCTACAATGGGTTGGGATGGGATGGGATCGATGGGATGGGATGGGATGGGATGGAATGGGATCCCTGGGATGGTACGGCATGGGATCCCTGCGATGGGATGGGATCCCTGGGATGAGATGGGATGGGATTGGATCCCTGGGATGGGATGGGTTCCATGGGATGGGATCCCAGGAATGGGATGGGATGGGAGAGGATCTCTGGGATGGGATCCCTGGGATGGGATGGGATCCCTGGGATGGGATGGGATGGGATGGGATCCCTGGGATGGGATGGGGTGAGATGGGATGGGATGGGTTGGGATGGGATGGGATCCCTGGGATTGGATGGGATGGGATGGGATCCCTGGGTTGGGATTGGTTGGGATGGGATCCCTGGTATGGGATCCCTGGTATGGCATGGGATGGGATGGGATGGGATTGGATGGGATGGGATGGGATGGGATGGGATCCCTGGGATGGGATGGGATCCCTGGGATGGGATATCTGGGATGGGATGTGATGGGACGGGATGGGATGGGATGGGATGGGATAGGATGGGATGGGATGGGGTAGGATGGGATGGGATGGGTTTGGATGGGATGGGATCCGTGGAATGGGATGGGATGGGATGGGATAGGATGGGATGGGATGGGATGGGCTACAATGGGATGGGATGGGTTAGGATGGGATGGGATGGGATCCCTGGGATGGGATAGGATGGCTAGGATTGGTTCACTGGGATGGGATGGGATCCCTGGTGTGGGATCCCTAGGATGGGATGGGATGGGATGTGATGGGATGGGATGGGATGTGATTGGATGGGATCCCTGCGATGGGATGGGATGGGATCTCTGGGATGGGATGGGATCCCTGGGATGGGATCCCTGGGATGGGATCCATGGGATGAGATGGGATCCCTGGGATGGAATCCCTGGGATGGGATTGGATCACTGGGACGGGATGGGATGGGATGGGATGGCATGGGATGGGATGGGATAGGATGGGATGGGATGGGATCCCTGGGATGGGATGGGATCCCTGGAATGGGATGGGATGGGATGGAATGGGATGGGATGGGGTGGGATGGGATGGGTTGGAATGGGATGGGATCCCTGGGAAGGGATGGGATGGAATGGAATCCCTGGGATGGGATGGGATCCCTGGGATGGGATGGGATGGGATGGGATGGGATGGGATGGGATGGGATGGGATGGGATGGGATGGGATGGGATAGGATGGGATGGGATGGGATTTGATGGGATGGGATGGGATGCGATGGGATAGGATCGCTGGGATTGGATCCCTGGGATGAGATGGGAACTCCGGGATGGGATCCCTGGGATGGGATGGGATGGGATGGGATGGGATGGGATGGGATGGGATGGGATGTCATGGGATGGGATGGGATTGGATGGGATGGCATGTGTTGGGATGGGTTGGGAACCCTGGGATGGGATGTTATGGGATTCCTGGGATGAGATGGGATGGGATTGTATCCCTGGGATGGGATGAGATGGGATCCCCGGGATGCGATCCCTGGATTGTGATCCCTCGTATGGGATGGGATCTCTGGGATGGGATGGGATGGGATGGAATGGGATGGGATGGGATGGGATGGGATGGAATGTCATGGGATGGGATGGGATTGGATGGGATGGCATGTGTTGGGATGGGATCTCTTGGATGGGATGGGATGGGATGGGATGGGATGGGATGGGATGGGATGGTGCGGGACGGGATGGGATGGGATGGGATCCCAAGAATGGGATCCCTGGGATGGGATCCCAGGGATGGGATGGGATGGGATTGGATGGGATGGGATGGGATACCTGGGATGGGATGGGATGGCATGGGATGGGATGGGATGGTATCCTTGGATGGGATGGAATGGGATCCCTGAGATGGGATGCGATCCCTGGGATGGGATCCCTGGGCTGGGATGGGATCCCTGGAATGGGATGGGATCCCTGGGATGGGATACAAGGGATGGGATCGGATGTGATTGCATGGGATGGGATCGGATGGGATGGGATGGGCTAGAATGAGTTGGGATGGGATGGGATCGATGGGATGGGAGCGGAGGGGATGGGATGGGATGCCTGGCATGGGATGGGATGGGATCCGTGGGATGGGATCCCTGGGATGGGATGGGATCCCTGGGATTGGATGGGATGGAATGGGATCCCTGAGATGGGATGCGATCCCTGGGATGGGATGGGATTGGATGGGATGGCATGGGTTGGGATGGGTTGGGAACCCTGGGATGGGATGTTATGGGATCCCTGGGATGAGATGGGATGGGATTGGATCCCTGGGATCGGATGAGATGGGATCCCAGGGATGGGATCCCTGGATTGTGATCCCTCGTAGGGGATGGGATCCCTGGGAAGGGATGGGATCGCTGGGATGGGATCCCTGGGATGGGATGGGATGGGATGGAATGGGATGGGATGGGATGGGATGGGATGGGATGGGATGGGAGGGGATGGGATGGGATGGGTTGGGATGGGATGGGATGGGATGGGTTGGGATGGGAAGGGATGGGATGGGATGGGATGGGATGGGAAGGGATGGGATGGGATCCCTGGGCTGGGATGGCATGGGTTGGGATCGGATGGGATGGGATGGGATGGAATGGGATGGGATGGGGTGGGATGGGATTGGTTGGGATGGGTTGCGATCCCTGGGATGGGATGGGATGGGATCCCTGGGATGGGATGGGATGGGATGGGATCCCTGGGTTGGGAACAGATGAAATGGGATCCCTGGGATGGGATGGAATCCCTGGGATGGGATCCATGGGATGGGTTACTTGGGATGGGATAGGATCCCCGGAATGGGAGAGGATGGGATGGGACAGGATGGGTTGGGATGGGATGTGATGGGATGGGATGGGATGTGATTGGATGGGATCCCTGGGATGGGATCTCTGGGATGGGATGGGATCCCTGGGATGGGATCCCTGGGATGGGATCCCTTGGATGGGATGGGATCCATGGGATGAGATGGGATGGGATTGGATGGGATGGGATGGGATACCTGGGATGGGATGGGATGGCATGGGATGTGATGGGATGGTATCCTTGGATGGGATGGAATGGGATCCCTGAGATGGGATGCGATCCCTGGGATGGGATCCCTGGGCTGGGATGGGATCCCTGGAATGGGATGGTATCCCTGGAATGGGCTGGGATGGGATTCTTGGGATGGGAATGGATGGGATGGGATGGGATTGGATGGGATGGGATCACTGGGATAGGATGGGATCCCTGGGTTGGGATCGAATCCCTGGGATGGCATCCCTGGGATGGGATGGAATCTCTGGGATGGGATCCCTGGGGTGGGATGGGTTGGAATGGGATGGGATCCCTGAGATCGGATGGGATCCCTGGGATGGGATGGGATGGGATCCCTGGGTTGGGAAGGGTTCCATGGGATGGGATCCCTGGGATGGGATGGGATGGGATGGGATGGGATGGGATGGGATGGGATAGGATCTCTGGGATTGAATCCCTGGGATGGGATGGGATCCCTGGGATGTTATGGGATCCGCGGGATGTGATGGGATGGGATTCCTGGGATGGGAATGGGTGGGGTGGGATGGGATGGGATGGGATGGGATGGGATGGGCTCCCTGGGATGGGATGGGATCCCTGTGATGGGAAGGGATGGTATCCCTGCGATGGGATAGGTTGGGATGGGATCCCTGGGATGGGATGGAATACCTGGCATGAGATAGCAGGGATGATATGGGATGGGATGGGATGGGATGGGATCCCTGGGATGGGATGGGATGGGATTGGATGGGATGGGATGGGATGGGATCCCTGGGATGGGATGGGATGCGATGGGATGGGATGGGATCCCTGGGATGGGATGGGATTCCTGGGATGGTATCCCTGGGATGGGTTAGGATGGGATTGGATGGGATGGGATGGGATCCCTGGGATGGGATGGGATCCCTGGGATGGGATGTGTTCACTGGGATGGGATGGGATCCCTGGAATGGGATGGGATGGGATTCCTGGGATGGGATGGGATGGGATCCCTGTGATAGTATGGTATTCCTGCGTTGGGATCGAATCCCTGGGATGGCATCCGTGAGATGGGATGAGATCTCTAACATGGGACCCCTGGGATGGGATGTGATCCCTGGGATGAGAAGGGATGGGGTGGAATGGGATGGGATCCCTGGGATGGGATGGGATGGGATCCCTGGGATGTTATCCCTGGGATGGGATTGGATCCCTCGGATGGGATGGGATGGGATGGGATGGGATGGAATGGGATGGGATGGGATGGGATGGAATGGGATGGGATGGGATGGCATGGGATGGGATCCCTGGAATTGGATGGGATCCCTGGAATGGGATGGGATGGGATCCCTGGGATGGGATGGGATCCCTGGGATGGGATCCCTGGAATGTGATCCCTGGGATGGGATGGGATCCCTGGGATGGGATGGAATCCCTGGAATGGGCTCCCTGGGATAGGATGGGATCCCTGGGATGGGATCCCTGGGTTGGGATGGGTTCCATGAGATGGGATCCCTGGGATGGGATGGGATCCCTGGGATGGGATGGGATGGAATGGGATGGGATCGGGTGGGATGGGATTGGTTGGGATGGGATGCGATCCCTGGGATGGTATGGGATGGGATGGGATGGGATCCCTGGGATGAAATGGGATCCCTGGGATGGGATGGGATGGGATGGGATGGGATGGGATACCTGGGATGGGTTGGGATCCCTGGGATGGGATGGGATGGGATCCCTGGGATGGGATCCATGGGATGGGTTACTTGGGATGGGATAGGATCCCTGGGATGGGAGAGGATGGGATGGGACGGGATGGGTTGGGATGGGATGGGATCCCTGGGATGGGATGGGATGGGATCCCTGGGATGGGATACCTGGAATGTGATCCCTCGTATGGGATGGGATCCCTGGGATGGGATGGAATCCCTGGGATGGGATCCCTGGGATAGGATGGGATCCCTGTGTTGGGAGCGAATCCCTGGGATGGCATCCCTGGGATGGGATGGAATCTCTGGGATGGGATCCCTGGGATGGGATGGGATGGGTTGGAATGGGATGGCATCACAGGGTTGGGATGGGTTCCATGGGATGGGATCCCTGGGATGGGATGGGATCCCTGGGATGGGATATCTGGGATGGGATGGGATGGGATGGGATGGGATGGGATGGGATGGGATGGGATGGGTTGGGATGCGATGGGATGGGGTAGGATGGGATGGGATGGGATGGGATGGGATGGGGTGGGATGGGATGGGCTACAATGGGATGGGATGGGATAGGATGGGATGGGATGGGATGGGATCCCTGGGATGGGATAGGATGGCTGGGTTTGGTTCACTGGGATGGGATGGGATCCCTGGTGTGGGATCCCTAGGATGGGATGGGATGGGATGTGATGGGATGGGATGGGATGTGATTGGATGGGATCCCTGGGATGGGATGGGATGGGATCTCTGGGATGGGATGGGATGGGATTGGATGGGATGGGATGGGATGGGATCCCTGGGATGGGATGGGATGCGATGGGATGGGATGGGATCCCTGGGATGGGATGGAATACCTGGCATGAGATAGCAGGGATGATATGGGATGGGATGGGATGGGATGGGATCCCTGGGATGGGATGGGATGGGATGGGATGGGATTGGATGGGATGGGATGGGATGGGATCCCTGGGATGGGATGGGATGCGATGGGATGGGATGGGATCCCTGGGATGGGATGGGATTCCTGGGATGGTATCCCTGGGATGGGTTAGGATGGGATTGAATGGGATGGGATGGGATCCCTGGGATGGGATGGGATCCCTGGGATGGGATGTGTTCACTGGGATGGGATGGGATCCCTGGAATGGGATGGGATGGGATTCCTGGGATGGGATGGGATGGGATCCCTGTGATAGTATGGTATTCCTGCGTTGGGATCGAATCCCTGGGATGGCATCCGTGAGATGGGATGAGATCTCTAACATGGGATCCCTGGGATGGGATGTGATCCCTGGGATGAGAAGGGATGGGGTGGAATGGGATGGGATCCCTGGGATGGGATGGGATGGGATCCCTGGGATGTTATCCCTGGGATGGGATTGGATCCCTCGGATGGGATGGGATGGGATGGGATGGGATGGAATGGGATGGGATGGGATGGAATGGGATGGGATGGGATGGCATGGGATGGGATCCCTGGAATTGGATGGGATCCCTGGAATGGGATGGGATGGGATCCCTGGGATGGGATGGGATCCCTGGGATGGGATCCCTGGAATGTGATCCCTGGGATGGGATGGGATCCCTGGGATGGGATGGAATCCCTGGAATGGGCTCCCTGGGATAGGATGGGATCCCTGGGATGGGATCCCTGGGTTGGGATGGGTTCCATGAGATGGGATCCCTGGGATGGGATGGGATCCCTGGGATGGGATGGGATGGGATGGAATGGGATGGGATCGGGTGGGATGGGATTGGTTGGGATGGGATGCGATCCCTGGGATGGTATGGGATGGGATGGGATGGGATCCCTGGGATGAAATGGGATCCCTGGGATGGGATGGGATGGGATGGGATGGGATGGGATACCTGGGATGGGTTGGGATCCCTGGGATGGGATGGGATGGGATCCCTGGGATTGGGATCCATGGGATGGGTTACTTGGGATGGGATAGGATCCCTGGGATGGGAGAGGATGGGATGGGACGGGATGGGTTGGGATGGGATGGGATCCCTGGGATGGGATGGGATGGGATCCCTGGGATGGGATACCTGGAATGTGATCCCTCGTATGGGATGGGATCCCTGGGATGGGATGGAATCCCTGGGATGGGATCCCTGGGATAGGATGGGATCCCTGTGTTGGGAGCGAATCCCTGGGATGGCATCCCTGGGATGGGATGGAATCTCTGGGATGGGATCCCTGGGATGGGATGGGATGGGTTGGAATGGGATGGCATCACAGGGTTGGGATGGGTTCCATGGGATGGGATCCCTGGGATGGGATGGGATCCCTGGGATGGGATATCTGGGATGGGATGGGATGGGATGGGATGGGATGGGATGGGATGGGATGGGATGGGTTGGGATGCGATGGGATGGGGTAGGATGGGATGGGATGGGATGGGGTGGGATGGGATGGGCTACAATGGGATGGGATGGGATAGGATGGGATGGGATGGGATCCCTGGGATGGGATAGGATGGCTGGGTTTGGTTCACTGGGATGGGATGGGATCCCTGGTGTGGGATCCCTAGGATGGGATGGGATGGGATGTGATGGGATGGGATGGGATGTGATTGGATGGGATCCCTGGGATGGGATGGGATGGGATCTCTGGGATGGGATGGGATCCCTGGGATGGGATCCCTGGGATGGGATCCCTGGGATGGGATGGGATCCATGGGATGAGATGGGATCCCTGGGATGGAATCCCTGGGATGGGATTGGATCACTGGGACGGGATGGGATGGGATGGGATGGGATGGGATGGGATGGGATGGAATGGGATGGGATGGGATGGGATGGGATGGGGTGGGATGGGATGGGATGGAATGGGATGGGATCCCTGGGATGCGATGGGATGGAATGGAATCAGTGGGATGGGATTGGATCCCTGGGATGGGGTGGGATGGGATGGGATAGGATGGGGTGGGATGGGATTTGATGGGATGGGATGGGATGGAATGGAATGGGATGGGATGGGATTGGATGGAATGGCATGGGTTGGGATGGGTTCGGATCCCTGGGATGAGATGGGATGGGATTGGATCCCTGGGATGGGATGAAATGGGATCCCAGGGATGGGATCCCTGGATTGTGATAGCTCGTATGGGATGGGATCCCTGGGATGGGATGGGATCGCTGGGATGGGATCCCTGGAATGGGATGGGATGGGATGGGATGGGATGGGATGGGATGGGATGGGATGGGTTGGGATGGGATGGGATGGGATGGGATGGGATGGGATGCGTTGGGATGGGATGGGATCTCAGGGATGGGATGGGATGGGATGGTGTGGGACGGGATGGGATGGGATGGGATCCCTCAGATGGAATGGGATCCCAAGAATGGGATCCCTGGGATGGGATCCCAGGGATGGGATGGGATGGGATTGGATGGGTTGGGATACCTGGGATGGGCTGGGATGGCATGGGATGGGATGGTATCCTTGGATGGGATGGAATGGGATCCCTGAGATGGGATGCGATCCCTGGGATGGGATCCCTGGAATGGGATGGGATGGGATTCCTGGGTTGGGATCGAATCCCTGGGATGGCATCCCTGGGATGGGGTGGAATCTCTGGGATGGGATCCCTGGGGTGGGATGGGTTGGAATGGGATGGGATCCCTGGGATCGGATGGGATCCCTGGGATGGGATGGGAGGGGATCCCTGGGTTGGGATGGGTTCCATGGGATGGGATCCCTGGGATGGGATGGCATGGGATGGGATGGGATAGGATCTCTGGGATTGAATCCCTGGGATGGGATAGGATCTCTGGGATTGAATCCCTGGGATGGGATGGGATCCCTGGGATGTTATGGGATCCGCGGGATGTGATGGGATGGGATTCCTGGGATGGGAATGGGTTGGGTGGGATGGGATGGGATGGGATTGGATGGGATGGGATGGGATCCCTGGGATGGGATGGAATACCTGGCATGAGATAGCAGGGATGATATGGGATGGGATGGGATGGGATGGGATCCCTGGGATGGGATACCTGGGATGGGATGGGATGGGATTGGATGGGATGGGATGGGATGGGATCCCTGGGATGGGATGGGATGCGATGGGATGCGATGGGATGGGATGGGATCCCTGGGATGGAATGGGATTCCTGGGATGGTATCCCTGGGATGGGTTAGGATGGGATTGGATGGAATGGGATGGGATCCCTGGGATGGGATGGGATCCCTGGGATGGGATGTGTTCACTGGGATGGGTTGGGATCCCTGGAATGGGATGGGATGGGATTCCTGGGATGGGATGGGATGGGATCCCTGGGATAGTATGGTATTCCTGCGTTGGGATCGAATCCCTGGGATGGCATCCGTGAGATGGGATGAGATCTCTAACATGGGATCCCTGGGATGGGATGTGATCCCTGGGATGAGAAGGGATGGGATGGAATGGGATGGGATCCCTGGGATGGGATGGGATGGGATCCCTGGGATGGGATCCCTGGATTGTGATAGCTCGTATGGGATGGGATCCCTGGGATGGGATGGGATCGCTGGGATGGGATGGGATGGGATTGGATGGGATGGGATGGGATGGGATGGGGTGGGATGGGATGGGATCCCTGGGATGGGATGGGATGGGATGGGATGGGATTGGATGGGATGGGATCACTGTGATAGGATGGGATCCCTGGGTTGGGATCGAATCCCTGGGATGGCATCCCTGGGATGGGATGGAATCTCTGGGATGGGATCCCTGGGGTGGGATGGGTTGGAATGGGATGGGATCCCTGGGATCGGATGGGATCCCTGGGATGGGATGGGATCCCTGGGTTGGGATGGGTTCCATGGGATGGGATCCCCGGGATGGGATGGGATGGGATGGGATGGGATGGGATAGGATCTCTGGGATTGAATCCCTGGGATGGGATGGGATCCCTGGGATGTTATGGGATCCGCGGGATGTGATGGGATGGGATTCCTGGGATGGGAATGGGTGGGGTGGGATGGGATGGGATGGGATGGGATGGGATGGGATGGGATGGGCTCCCTGGGATGGGATGGGATCCCTGTGATGGGAAGGGATGGTATCCCTGCGATGGGATCGGTTGGGATGGGATCCCTGGGATGGGATGGAATACCTGGCATGAGATAGCAGGGATGTTATGGGATGGGATGGGATGGGATGGGATGGGATGGGATGGGATCCCTGGGATGGGATGGGATGGGATGCGATGGGATGGGATGGGATCCCTGGGATGGGATGGGATTCCTGGGATGGTATCCCTGGGATGGGTTAGGATGGGATTGGATGGAATGGGATGGGATCCCTGGGATGGGATGGGATCCCTGGGATGGGATGTGTTCACTGGGATGGGTTGGGATCCCTGGAATGGGATGGGATGGGAATCCTGGGATGGGATGGGATGGGATCCCTGGGATAGTATGGGATTCCTGCGTTGGGATCGAATCCCGGGGATGGCATCAGTGAGATGGGATGAGATCTCTAACATGGGATCCCTGGGATGGGATGTGATCCCTGGGATGAGAAGGGATGGGATGGAATGGGATGGGATCCCTGGGATGGGATGGGATGGGATCCCTGGGATGTTATCCCTGGGATGGGATTGGATCCCTGGGATGGGATGGAATGGGATGGGATGGGATGGGATGGGATGGAATGGGATGGGATGGCATGGGATGGGATTCCTGGAATGGGATGGGATCCCTGGAATGGGATGGGATGGGATTCCTGGGATGGAAATGGATGGGATGGGATGGGATTGGATGGGATGGGATCACTGGGATGGGATGGGATCCCTGTGATGGGATGGGATGGGATCCCTGGGATGGGATTTGTTGGGATGGGATCCCTGGGATGGGATGGAATACCTGGGATGAGATCGCTGGGATGGGTTGGGATGGGATGGGATCCCTGGGCTGGGATGGGATCGGATGGTATCCCTGGGATGGGATACATGGGATGGGATCGGATGTGATTGCATGGGATGGGATTGGATGGGATGGGATGGGCTAGAATGGGTTGGGATGGGATGGGATCAATGGGATGGGAGCGGAGGGGATGGGATGGGATGGGTTGGGATCCCTGGGATGGGATCCCTTGGATGGGATGTGATCCCTGGGATGGGATCCCTGGGATGGGATGGGATGGGATCGATGGGATGGGATGGGATGGGTTGGGATGGGTTGGGATGGGATAGGATCGCTGGGATTGGATCCCTGGGATGAGATGGGAACCCTGTGATGGGATCCCTGGGATGGGATGGGATGGGATGGGATGGGATGGGATGGGATGGGATGGAATGGGATGGGATGGAATGGAATGGGATCGGATGGGATGGGATTGGATTGGATTGGATGGCATGGGTTGGGATGGGATTCGATGGGATGGGATGGGATCCCTGGGATGGGATCGGATGGGATGGGATGGGATCCCTGGGATGGAATCCCTGGGATAGGATGGGATCCCTGGGTTGGGATCGAATCCCTGGGATGTTATCCCTTGGATGGGATTGGATCCCTTGGATGGGATGGGATGGGATGGAATGGGATCGGATGGGATGGGATTGGATTGGATTGGATGGCATGGGTTGGGATGGGATTCGATGGGATGGGATGGGATCCCTGGGATGGGATCGGATGGGATGGGATGGGATCCCTGGGATGGAATCCCTGGGATAGGATGGGATCCCTGGGTTGGGATCGAATCCCTGGGATGTTATCCCTTGGATGGGATTGGATCCCTTGGATGGGATGGGATGGGATGGGATGGGATGGGATGGGATGGGATGGGATGGAATGGGATGGGATGTGATGGCATGGGATGGGATCCCTGGAATGGGATGGGATCCCTGGAATGGGATGGGATGGGATTCCTGGGATGGGAATGGATGGGATGGGATGGGATTGGATGGGATGGCATGGGTTGGGATGGCATTCGATGGGATGGGATGGGATGGGATCCCTGGGATGGGATCGGATGGGATGGGATGGGATCCCTGGGATGGAATCCCTGGGATAGGATGGGATGGGTTGGAATGGGATTGGATCCCTGGCATGGGATGGGATCCCCGGGATGGGATGGGATGGGATCCCTGGGTTGGGATGGGTTCCATGGGATGGGATCCCTGGGATGGGATGGGATGGGATGGGATGGGATGGGATAGGATCTCTGGGCTGGGATGGGATCGGATGGTATCCCTGGGATGGGATACATGGGATGGGATCGGATGTGATTGCATGGGATGGGATTGGATGGGATGGGATGGGCTAGAATGGGTTGGGATGGGATGGGATCAATGGGATGGGAGCGGAGGGGATGGGATGGGATGGGATGGGATGGGATGGGATGGGATGGGATGTGATGGCATGGGATGGGATCCCTGGAATGGGATGGGATCCCTGGAATGGGATGGGATGGGATTCCCGGGATGGGAATGGTTGGGATGGGATGTGATGGCATGGGATGGGATCCCTGGAATGGGATGGGATCCCTGGAATGGGATGGGATGGGATTCCTGGGATGGGAATGGATGGGATGGGATGGGATTGGATGGGATGGCATGGGTTGGGATGGGATTCGATGGGATGGGATGGGATCCCTGGGATGGGATCGGATGGGATGGGATGGGATGGGATCCCTGGGATGGAATCCCTGGGATAGGATGGGATGGGTTGGAATGGGATGGGATCCCTGGGATGGGATGGGATCCCTGGGATGGGATGGGATGGGATCCCTGGGTTGGGATGGGTTCCATGGGATGGGATCCCTGGGATGGGATCCCAGGGATGGGATGGGCTGGGATTCCTGAGATGGGAATGGGTGGGATGGGATGGGACGGGATCCCTGGAATGGGATGGGATCCCTGTGATGGGATGGGATGGTATCCCAGCGATGGGATTGGTTGGGATGGGATCCCTGGGATGGGATGGAATACCTGGCATGAGATAGCAGGGATGATATGGGATGGGATGGGATGGGATGGGATGGGATGGGATGGGATTGGATCCCTGGGATGGGATGGAATGTGATGGGGTGGGATGGGATGGGATGGGTTGGGATGGGATGGGATCCCTTGGATGGGATGGGATGGGATGGGATCCCTGGGATGGGAACAGATCAAGTGGGATCCCTGGGATGGGTTGGAATCCCTGGGATGGGATAGCTGGGATGGGATGGGATTGGATCCCTAGGATGGGATGGGATCCCTGGGATGGGTTGGGATCCCCGGGATGGGATGGCCTCCCTGGGATGGGATCCATGGGATGGGTTACTTGGGATGGGATAGGATCCCTGGGATGGGAGAGGATGGGATGGGATATGTTGGGATGGGATGGGATCCCTGGGATGGGATGGGATCCCTGGGATGGGATACCTGGAATGTGATCCCTCGTATGGGATGGGATCACTGGGATGGAATGGAATCCCTGGGATGGGATCCCTGGGATGGGATGGGATGGGATCCCTGGGATGTTATGGGATCCGTGGGATGTGATGGGATGGGATTCCTGGGATGGGAATGGGTGGGATGGGATGGGATCACTGTGATGGGATGGAATCCCTGGGACGAGATCGCTGGGATGGGATGTGATGGGATGGGATGGGATGGGATGGGATCCCTGCGATGGGATGGGATGGTATGGGATGGGATCCCTGGGATGGGATCGGATGGGATGCCTGGGATGCGATGGGATGGGATCCGTGGGATGGGATGTGATCCCTGGGATGGGATGGGGTGAGATGGGATGGGATGGGATCCCTGGGATTGGATGGGATGGGATGGGTTGGGATGGGATGGGATGGGATTGGATGGGATGGGTTGGGATGGTATGGGATCCCTGGGATGGTGTCCCTGGGATGGGATGGGATGGGATAGGATGGCATGGGATGGGGTGGGATGGGATGGGATTGGATGGTATGGGTTGGGATGGTATGGGATCCCTGGGATGGTGTCCCTGGGATGGGATGGGATGGGATAGGATGGCATGGGATGGGGTGGGATGGGATGGGATTGGATGGGATGGGGTGGGATGGGATGGGATTGGCTACGCTGGTGTTGGGGGTTGAATGCTTTGCTTTTCTTTCTGTGGATTTTCTCCCATTGTTATGCTAAGTAATTGTGGCTACACCTTAAAACGACAGATAATGTTCTCTCGTAGGGGGGTGGCTGGAGGGAGAGGGGGGGGGGAACCGGAAAAGGAAAGGTGGGATAGGGGGGTCTGGAGCGGGGGACTGGCTCTCTCTCGCTTGGCTCGTGGAGTGGGGAGACAACCTGGGCTCTGCTCTGGCATCTTCCCCTGTCATCCCAGCGCTGAGATCCACGCTCCCTGCCTTTGGACATCGCTCCGCGGCTCTCCCAGCTCACCCTACTACCTCCGGACACTCTGCTGAGCACCACGACCGACACCGTGAGGGGGGAGTAATTTTCCCCATCCTCTCTCTCCCCTGGGCCGCGGCCGCCATCACCCAGCCCTCTTCAACTGCGTGGGACCTGCCCTGCCCCCACAGCACCGGTAACAGCACAGGGAGACGGCCTGCGGCCAGAAGGGACTGGAGTGGAGCTAGACTGTTTCTGTTGCCAATTTTTATAGCTGTTGTTGTTTTTTTCTGCTTTGTTAAATACCAGTAAAGAACTGTTATTCTCATCCCCATATCTCCTGCCTGAAGGTGTCTGAATTGGACCTAAAATAATTAAAAGGGAGGGGGATTGCACTCTGCATCGCAGAAAAGGGGCTCCTGCCTTTCCTTAGACCATACCTGTCTTTCAAACCGAGACAGCTGGGTTGGGATGGGATGGGATCGATGGGATGGGATGGGATGGAATGGGATCCCTGGGATGGTACGGAATGGGATCCCTGGGATGGGATGGGATACCTGGTATGGGATCCCTAGGATGGGATGGGATGGGATGGGATGCGATGGGATAGGATGGGATGGGATGCGATGGGATAGGATGGGATGGGATGGGGTAGGATGTGATGGGATCCCTGGGATGGGATGGGATCCCTGGGATGGGATCTCTGGGATCGGATGGAATCCATGGGATGGGATGGGTTGGGATGGAATCCCTGGGATGGGGACCAGGGGATGGGATGGGATCCCTGGTATGGGATCCCTGGGATGGGATGGGATGGGATCCCTGGGATGGGATCGGATGGGATGGGATGGGATCCCTGGGATGGAATCCCTGGGATAGGATGGGATCCCTGGGTTGGGATCGAATCCCTGGGATGTTATCCCTTGGATGGGATTGGATCCCTTGGATGGGATGGGATGGGATGGGATGGGATGGGATGGGATGGGATGGGATGGAATGGGATGGGATGTGATGGCATGGGATGGGATCCCTGGAATGGGATGGGATCCCTGGAATGGGATGGGATGGGATTCCTGGGATGGGAATGGATGGGATGGGATGGGATTGGATGGGATGGCATGGGTTGGGATGGCATTCGATGGGATGGGATGGGATGGGATCCCTGGGATGGGATCGGATGGGATGGGATGGGATCCCTGGGATGGAATCCCTGGGATAGGATGGGATGGGTTGGAATGGGATTGGATCCCTGGCATGGGATGGGATCCCCGGGATGGGATGGGATGGGATCCCTGGGTTGGGATGGGTTCCATGGGATGGGATCCCTGGGATGGGATGGGATGGGATGGGATGGGATGGGATAGGATCTCTGGGCTGGGATGGGATCGGATGGTATCCCTGGGATGGGATACATGGGATGGGATCGGATGTGATTGCATGGGATGGGATTGGATGGGATGGGATGGGCTAGAATGGGTTGGGATGGGATGGGATCAATGGGATGGGAGCGGAGGGGATGGGATGGGATGGGATGGGATGGGATGGGATGGGATGTGATGGCATGGGATGGGATCCCTGGAATGGGATGGGATCCCTGGAATGGGATGGGATGGGATTCCCGGGATGGGAATGGATGGGATGGGATGTGATGGCATGGGATGGGATCCCTGGAATGGGATGGGATCCCTGGAATGGGATGGGATGGGATTCCTGGGATGGGAATGGATGGGATGGGATGGGATTGGATGGGATGGCATGGGTTGGGATGGGATTCGATGGGATGGGATGGGATCCCTGGGATGGGATCGGATGGGATGGGATGGGATGGGATCCCTGGGATGGAATCCCTGGGATAGGATGGGATGGGTTGGAATGGGATGGGATCCCTGGGATGGGATGGGATCCCTGGGATGGGATGGGATGGGATCCCTGGGTTGGGATGGGTTCCATGGGATGGGATCCCTGGGATGGGATCCCAGGGATGGGATGGGCTGGGATTCCTGAGATGGGAATGGGTGGGATGGGATGGGACGGGATCCCTGGAATGGGATGGGATCCCTGTGATGGGATGGGATGGTATCCCAGCGATGGGATTGGTTGGGATGGGATCCCTGGGATGGGATGGAATACCTGGCATGAGATAGCAGGGATGATATGGGATGGGATGGGATGGGATGGGATGGGATGGGATGGGATTGGATCCCTGGGATGGGATGGAATGTGATGGGGTGGGATGGGATGGGATGGGTTGGGATGGGATGGGATCCCTTGGATGGGATGGGATGGGATGGGATCCCTGGGATGGGAACAGATCAAGTGGGATCCCTGGGATGGGTTGGAATCCCTGGGATGGGATAGCTGGGATGGGATGGGATTGGATCCCTAGGATGGGATGGGATCCCTGGGATGGGTTGGGATCCCCGGGATGGGATGGCCTCCCTGGGATGGGATCCATGGGATGGGTTACTTGGGATGGGATAGGATCCCTGGGATGGGAGAGGATGGGATGGGATATGTTGGGATGGGATGGGATCCCTGGGATGGGATGGGATCCCTGGGATGGGATACCTGGAATGTGATCCCTCGTATGGGATGGGATCACTGGGATGGAATGGAATCCCTGGGATGGGATCCCTGGGATGGGATGGGATGGGATCCCTGGGATGTTATGGGATCCGTGGGATGTGATGGGATGGGATTCCTGGGATGGGAATGGGTGGGATGGGATGGGATCACTGTGATGGGATGGAATCCCTGGGACGAGATCGCTGGGATGGGATGTGATGGGATGGGATGGGATGGGATGGGATCCCTGCGATGGGATGGGATGGTATGGGATGGGATCCCTGGGATGGGATCGGATGGGATGCCTGGGATGCGATGGGATGGGATCCGTGGGATGGGATGTGATCCCTGGGATGGGATGGGGTGAGATGGGATGGGATGGGATCCCTGGGATTGGATGGGATGGGATGGGTTGGGATGGGATGGGATGGGATTGGATGGGATGGGTTGGGATGGTATGGGATCCCTGGGATGGTGTCCCTGGGATGGGATGGGATGGGATAGGATGGCATGGGATGGGGTGGGATGGGATGGGATTGGATGGTATGGGTTGGGATGGTATGGGATCCCTGGGATGGTGTCCCTGGGATGGGATGGGATGGGATAGGATGGCATGGGATGGGGTGGGATGGGATGGGATTGGATGGGATGGGGTGGGATGGGATGGGATTGGCTACGCTGGTGTTGGGGGTTGAATGCTTTGCTTTTCTTTCTGTGGATTTTCTCCCATTGTTATGCTAAGTAATTGTGGCTACACCTTAAAACGACAGATAATGTTCTCTCGTAGGGGGGTGGCTGGAGGGAGAGGGGGGGGGGAACCGGAAAAGGAAAGGTGGGATAGGGGGGTCTGGAGCGGGGGACTGGCTCTCTCTCGCTTGGCTCGTGGAGTGGGGAGACAACCTGGGCTCTGCTCTGGCATCTTCCCCTGTCATCCCAGCGCTGAGATCCACGCTCCCTGCCTTTGGACATCGCTCCGCGGCTCTCCCAGCTCACCCTACTACCTCCGGACACTCTGCTGAGCACCACGACCGACACCGTGAGGGGGGAGTAATTTTCCCCATCCTCTCTCTCCCCTGGGCCGCGGCCGCCATCACCCAGCCCTCTTCAACTGCGTGGGACCTGCCCTGCCCCCACAGCACCGGTAACAGCACAGGGAGACGGCCTGCGGCCAGAAGGGACTGGAGTGGAGCTAGACTGTTTCTGTTGCCAATTTTTATAGCTGTTGTTGTTTTTTTCTGCTTTGTTAAATACCAGTAAAGAACTGTTATTCTCATCCCCATATCTCCTGCCTGAAGGTGTCTGAATTGGACCTAAAATAATTAAAAGGGAGGGGGATTGCACTCTGCATCGCAGAAAAGGGGCTCCTGCCTTTCCTTAGACCATACCTGTCTTTCAAACCGAGACAGCTGGGTTGGGATGGGATGGGATCGATGGGATGGGATGGGATGGAATGGGATCCCTGGGATGGTACGGAATGGGATCCCTGGGATGGGATGGGATACCTGGTATGGGATCCCTAGGATGGGATGGGATGGGATGGGATGCGATGGGATAGGATGGGATGGGATGCGATGGGATAGGATGGGATGGGATGGGGTAGGATGTGATGGGATCCCTGGGATGGGATGGGATCCCTGGGATGGGATCTCTGGGATCGGATGGAATCCATGGGATGGGATGGGTTGGGATGGAATCCCTGGGATGGGGACCAGGGGATGGGATGGGATCCCTGGTATGGGATCCCTGGGATGGGATGGGATGGGATCCCTGGGATGGGATGGGATCCCTGGCATGGGATGGGATTGGATGGCATGGCATGGGTTGGGATGGGTTGGGAACACTGGGATGGGATGTTATGGGATCCCTGGGATGAGATGGGATGGGATTGGATCCCTGGGATGGGATGAGATGGGATCCCAGGGATGGGATCCCTGGATTGTGATAGCTCGTATGGGATGGGATCCCTGGAATGGGATGGGATGGGATCGCTGGGATGGGATGGGATGGGATTGGATGGGTTGGGATACCTGGGATGGGGTGGGATGGCATGGGATGGAATGGGATGGTATCCTTGGATGGGATGGAATGGGATCCCTGAGATGGGATGCGATCCCTGGGATGGGATCCCTGGGCTGGGATGGGATCCCTGGAATGGGATGGGATCCCTGGAATGGGATGGGATGGGATGGGATTCCTGGGATGGGAATGGATGGGATGGGATGGGATTGGATGGGATGGGATCACTGTGATAGGATGGGATCCCTGGGTTGGGATCGAATCCCTGGGATGGCATCCCTGGGATGGGATGGAATCTCTGGGATGGGATCCCTGGGGTGGGATGGGTTGGAATGGGATGGGATCCCTGGGATCGGATGGGATCCCTGGGATGGGATGGGATGGGATCCCTGGGTTGGGATGGGTTCCATGGGATGGGATCCCAGGGATGGGATGGGATGGGATGGGATGGGATAGGATCTCTGGGATTGAATCCCTGGGATGGGATGGGATCCCTGGGATGTTATGGGATCCGCGGGATGCGATGGGATGGGATTCCTGGGATGGGAATGGGTGGGGTGGGATGGGATGGGATGGGATGGGATGGGATGGGATGGGATCCCTGGGATGGGATGGGATCCCTGTGATGGGAAGGGATGGTATCCCTGCGATGGGATCGGTTGGGATGGGATCCCTGGGATGGGATGGAATACCTGGCATGAGATAGCAGGGATGATATGGGATGGGATGGGATGGGATGGGATGGGATGGGATCCCTGGGATGGGATACCTGGGATGGGATGGGATGGGATTGGATAGGATGGGATGGGATGGGATCCCTGGGATGGGATGGGATGCGATGGGATGGGATGGGATCCCTGGGATGGGATGGGATTCCTGGGATGGTATCCCTGGGATGGGTTAGGATGGGATTGGATGGAATGGGATGGGATCCCTGGGATGGGATGGGATCCCTGGGATGGGATGTGTTCACTGGGATGGGTTGGGATCCCTGGAATGGGATGGGATGGGATTCCTGGGATGGGATGGGATGGGATCCCTGGGATAGTATGGGATTCCTGCGTTGGGATCGAATCCCTGGGATGGCATCAGTGAGATGGGATGAGATCCCTAACATGGGATCCCTGGGATGGGATGTGATCCCTGGGATGAGAAGGGATGGGATGGAATGGGATGGGATCCCTGGGATGGGATGGGATGGGATGGGATCCCTGGGATGGAATCCCTGGGATAGGATGGGATCCCTGGGTTGGGATCGAATCCCTGGGATGTTATCCCTTGGATGGGATTGGATCCCTTGGATGGGATGGCATGGGATGGGATGGGATGGGATGGGATGGGATGGGATGGGATGGAATGGGATGGGATGTGATGGCATGGGATGGGATCCCTGGAATGGGATGGGATCCCTGGAATGGGATGGGATGGGATTCCTGGGATGGGAATGGATGGGATGGGATGGGATGGGATGGGATGGCATGGGTTGGGATGGGATTCGATGGGATGGGATGGGATGGGATCCCTGGGATGGGATCGGATGGGATGGGATGGGATCCCTGGGATGGAATCCCTGGGATAGGATGGGATGGGTTGGAATGGGATGGGATCCCTGGCATGGGATGGGATCCCTGGGATGGGATGGGATGGGATCCCTGGGTTGGGATGGGTTCCATGGGATGGGATCCCTGGGATGGGATGGGATGGGATGGGATGGGATGGGATGGGATGGGATGGGATGGGATAGGATCTCTGGGCTGGGATGGGATCGGATGGTATCCCTGGGATGGGATACATGGGATGGGATCGGATGTGATTGCATGGGATGGGATTGGATGGGATGGGATGGGCTAGAATGGGTTGGGATGGGATGGGATCAATGGGATGGGATGGGATGGGATGGGATGGGATGGGATGGGATGGGATGGGATGGGATGGGATGGGTTGGGATGGGATAGGATCAATGGGATGGGAGCGGAGGGGATGGGATGGGATGGGTTGGGATCCCTGGGATGGGATCCCTTGGATGGGATGTGATCCCTGGGATGGGATCCCTGGGATGGGATGGGATGGGATCGATGGGATGGGATGGGTTGGGATGGGTTGGGATGGGATAGGATCGCTGGGATTGGATCCCTGGGATGAGATGGGAACCCTGTGATGGGTTCCCTGGGATGGGATGGGATGGGATGGGATGGGATGGAATGGGATGGGATGGAATGGAATGGGATCGGATGGGATGGGATTGGATTGGATTGGATGGCATGGGTTGGGATGGGATTCGATGGGATGGGATGGGATCCCTGGGATGGGATCGGATGGGATGGGATGGGATCCCTGGGATGGAATCCCTGGGATAGGATGGGATCCCTGGGTTGGGATCGAATCCCTGGGATGTTATCCCTTGGATGGGATTGGATCCCTTGGATGGGATGGGATGGGATGGAATGGGATCGGATGGGATGGGATTGGATTGGATTGGATGGCATGGGTTGGGATGGGATTCGATGGGATGGGATGGGATCCCTGGGATGGGATCGGATGGGATGGGATGGGATCCCTGGGATGGAATCCCTGGGATAGGATGGGATCCCTGGGTTGGGATCGAATCCCTGGGATGTTATCCCTTGGATGGGATTGGATCCCTTGGATGGGATGGGATGGGATGGGATGGGATGGGATGGGATGGGATGGGATGGAATGGGATGGGATGTGATGGCATGGGATGGGATCCCTGGAATGGGATGGGATCCCTGGAATGGGATGGGATGGGATTCCTGGGATGGGAATGGATGGGATGGGATGGGATTGGATGGGATGGCATGGGTTGGGATGGCATTCGATGGGATGGGATGGGATGGGATCCCTGGGATGGGATGGGATGGGATCCCTGGGATGGGATACCTGGAATGTGATCCCTCGTATGGGATGGGATCCCTGGGATGGGATGGAATCCCTGGGATGGGATCCCTGGGATAGGATGGGATCCCTGTGTTGGGAGCGAATCCCTGGGATGGCATCCCTGGGATGGGATGGAATCTCTGGGATGGGATCCCTGGGATGGGATGGGATGGGTTGGAATGGGATGGCATCACAGGGTTGGGATGGGTTCCATGGGATGGGATCCCTGGGATGGGATGGGATCCCTGGGATGGGATATCTGGGATGGGATGGGATGGGATGGGATGGGATGGGATGGGATGGGATGGGTTGGGATGCGATGGGATGGGGTAGGATGGGATGGGATGGGATGGGGTGGGATGGGATGGGCTACAATGGGATGGGATGGGATAGGATGGGATGGGATGGGATGGGATTCCTGGGATGGGATGGGATGGGATCCCTGTGATAGTATGGTATTCCTGCGTTGGGATCGAATCCCTGGGATGGCATCCGTGAGATGGGATGAGATCTCTAACATGGGATCCCTGGGATGGGATGTGATCCCTGGGATGAGAAGGGATGGGGTGGAATGGGATGGGATCCCTGGGATGGGATGGGATGGGATCCCTGGGATGTTATCCCTGGGATGGGATTGGATCCCTCGGATGGGATGGGATGGGATGGGATGGGATGGAATGGGATGGGATGGAATGGGATGGGATGGGATGGCATGGGATGGGATCCCTGGAATTGGATGGGATCCCTGGAATGGGATGGGATGGGATCCCTGGGATGGGATGGGATCCCTGGGATGGGATCCCTGGAATGTGATCCCTGGGATGGGATGGGATCCCTGGGATGGGATGGAATCCCTGGAATGGGCTCCCTGGGATAGGATGGGATCCCTGGGATGGGATCCCTGGGTTGGGATGGGTTCCATGAGATGGGATCCCTGGGATGGGATGGGATCCCTGGGATGGGATGGGATGGGATGGAATGGGATGGGATCGGGTGGGATGGGATTGGTTGGGATGGGATGCGATCCCTGGGATGGTATGGGATGGGATGGGATGGGATCCCTGGGATGAAATGGGATCCCTGGGATGGGATGGGATGGGATGGGATGGGATACCTGGGATGGGTTGGGATCCCTGGGATGGGATGGGATGGGATCCCTGGGATGGGATCCATGGGATGGGTTACTTGGGATGGGATAGGATCCCTGGGATGGGAGAGGATGGGATGGGACGGGATGGGTTGGGATGGGATGGGATCCCTGGGATGGGATGGGATGGGATCCCTGGGATGGGATACCTGGAATGTGATCCCTCGTATGGGATGGGATCCCTGGGATGGGATGGAATCCCTGGGATGGGATCCCTGGGATAGGATGGGATCCCTGTGTTGGGAGCGAATCCCTGGGATGGCATCCCTGGGATGGGATGGAATCTCTGGGATGGGATCCCTGGGATGGGATGGGATGGGTTGGAATGGGATGGCATCACAGGGTTGGGATGGGTTCCATGGGATGGGATCCCTGGGATGGGATGGGATCCCTGGGATGGGATATCTGGGATGGGATGGGATGGGATGGGATGGGATGGGATGGGTTGGGATGCGATGGGATGGGGTAGGATGGGATGGGATGGGATGGGGTGGGATGGGATGGGCTACAATGGGATGGGATGGGATAGGATGGGATGGGATGGGATGGGATCCCTGGGATGGGATAGGATGGCTGGGTTTGGTTCACTGGGATGGGATGGGATCCCTGGTGTGGGATCCCTAGGATGGGATGGGATGGGATGTGATGGGATGGGATGGGATGTGATTGGATGGGATCCCTGGGATGGGATGGGATGGGATCTCTGGGATGGGATGGGATCCCTGGGATGGGATCCCTGGGATGGGATCCCTGGTATGGGATGGGATCCATGGGATGAGATGGGATCCCTGGGATGGAATCCCTGGGATGGGATTGGATCACTGGGACGGGATGGGATGGGATGGGATGGGATGGGATGGGATGGGATGGGATGGGATGGAATGGGATGGGATGGGATGGGATGGGATGGGGTGGGATGGGATGGGATGGAATGGGATGGGATCCCTGGGATGCGATGGGATGGAATGGAATCCGTGGGATGGGATTGGATCCCTGGGATGGGGTGGGATGGGATGGGATAGGATGGGGTGGGATGGGATTTGATGGGATGGGATGGGATGGAATGGAATGGGATGGGATGGGATTGGATGGAATGGCATGGGTTGGGATGGGTTGGGATCCCTGGGATGAGATGGGATGGGATTGGATCCCTGGGATGGGATGAAATGGGATCCCAGGGATGGGATCCCTGGATTGTGATAGCTCGTATGGGATGGGATCCCTGGGATGGGATGGGATCGCTGGGATGGGATCCCTGGAATGGGATGGGATGGATGGGATGGGATGGGATGGGATGGGATGGGATGGGATGGGATGGGTTGGGGTGGGATGGGATGGGATGGGATGGGATGGGTTGGGATGGGATGGGATCTCAGGGATGGGATGGGATGGGATGGTGTGGGACGGGATGGGATGGGATGGGATCCCTCAGATGGAATGGGATCCCAAGAATGGGATCCCTGGGATGGGATCCCAGGGATGGGATGGGATGGGATTGGATGGGTTGGGATACCTGGGATGGGCTGGGATGGCATGGGATGGGATGGTATCCTTGGATGGGATGGAATGGGATCCCTGAGATGGGATGCGATCCCTGGGATGGGATCCCTGGAATGGGATGGGATGGGATTCCTGGGTTGGGATCGAATCCCTGGGATGGCATCCCTGGGATGGGGTGGAATCTCTGGGATGGGATCCCTGGGGTGGGATGGGTTGGAATGGGATGGGATCCCTGGGATCGGATGGGATCCCTGGGATGGGATGGGAGGGGATCCCTGGGTTGGGATGGGTTCCATGGGATGGGATCCCTGGGATGGGATGGCATGGGATGGGATGGGATAGGATCTCTGGGATTGAATCCCTGGGATGGGATAGGATCTCTGGGATTGAATCCCTGGGATGGGATGGGATCCCTGGGATGTTATGGGATCCGCGGGATGTGATGGGATGGGATTCCTGGGATGGGAATGGGTTGGGTGGGATGGGATGGGATGGGATTGGATGGGATGGGATGGGATCCCTGGGATGGGATGGAATACCTGGCATGAGATAGCAGGGATGATATGGGATGGGATGGGATGGGATGGGATCCCTGGGATGGGATACCTGGGATGGGATGGGATGGGATTGGATGGGATGGGATGGGATGGGATCCCTGGGATGGGATGGGATGCGATGGGATGCGATGGGATGGGATGGGATCCCTGGGATGGAATGGGATTCCTGGGATGGTATCCCTGGGATGGGTTAGGATGGGATTGGATGGAATGGGATGGGATCCCTGGGATGGGATGGGATCCCTGGGATGGGATGTGTTCACTGGGATGGGTTGGGATCCCTGGAATGGGATGGGATGGGATTCCTGGGATGGGATGGGATGGGATCCCTGGGATAGTATGGTATTCCTGCGTTGGGATCGAATCCCTGGGATGGCATCCGTGAGATGGGATGAGATCTCTAACATGGGATCCCTGGGATGGGATGTGATCCCTGGGATGAGAAGGGATGGGATGGAATGGGATGGGATCCCTGGGATGGGATGGGATGGGATCCCTGGGATGGGATCCCTGGATTGTGATAGCTCGTATGGGATGGGATCCCTGGGATGGGATGGGATCGCTGGGATGGGATGGGATGGGATTGGATGGGATGGGATGGGATGGGATGGGATGGGGTGGGATGGGATGGGATCCCTGGGATGGGATGGGATGGGATGGGATGGGATTGGATGGGATGGGATCACTGTGATAGGATGGGATCCCTGGGTTGGGATCGAATCCCTGGGATGGCATCCCTGGGATGGGATGGAATCTCTGGGATGGGATCCCTGGGGTGGGATGGGTTGGAATGGGATGGGATCCCTGGGATCGGATGGGATCCCTGGGATGGGATGGGATGGGATCCCTGGGTTGGGATGGGTTCCATGGGATGGGATCCCCGGGATGGGATGGGATGGGATGGGATGGGATGGGATGGGATGGGATAGGATCTCTGGGATTGAATCCCTGGGATGGGATGGGATCCCTGGGATGTTATGGGATCCGCGGGATGTGATGGGATGGGATTCCTGGGATGGGAATGGGTGGGGTGGGATGGGATGGGATGGGATGGGATGGGATGGGATGGGATGGGATGGGATGGGCTCCCTGGGATGGGATGGGATCCCTGTGATGGGAAGGGATGGTATCCCTGCGATGGGATCGGTTGGGATGGGATCCCTGGGATGGGATGGAATACCTGGCATGAGATAGCAGGGATGTTATGGGATGGGATGGGATGGGATGGGATGGGATGGGATGGGATGGGATCCCTGGGATGGGATGGGATGGGATGCGATGGGATGGGATGGGATCCCTGGGATGGGATGGGATTCCTGGGATGGTATCCCTGGGATGGGTTAGGATGGGATTGGATGGAATGGGATGGGATCCCTGGGATGGGATGGGATCCCTGGGATGGGATGTGTTCACTGGGATGGGTTGGGATCCCTGGAATGGGATGGGATGGGAATCCTGGGATGGGATGGGATGGGATCCCTGGGATAGTATGGGATTCCTGCGTTGGGATCGAATCCCGGGGATGGCATCAGTGAGATGGGATGAGATCTCTAACATGGGATCCCTGGGATGGGATGTGATCCCTGGGATGAGAAGGGATGGGATGGAATGGGATGGGATCCCTGGGATGGGATGGGATGGGATCCCTGGGATGTTATCCCTGGGATGGGATTGGATCCCTGGGATGGGATGGAATGGGATGGGATGGGATGGGATGGGATGGGATGGAATGGGATGGGATGGCATGGGATGGGATTCCTGGAATGGGATGGGATCCCTGGAATGGGATGGGATGGGATTCCTGGGATGGAAATGGATGGGATGGGATGGGATTGGATGGGATGGGATCACTGGGATGGGATGGGATCCCTGTGATGGGATGGGATGGGATCCCTGGGATGGGATTTGTTGGGATGGGATCCCTGGGATGGGATGGAATACCTGGGATGAGATCGCTGGGATGGGATGGGATGGGATGGGATCCCTGGGCTGGGATGGGATCGGATGGTATCCCTGGGATGGGATACATGGGATGGGATCGGATGTGATTGCATGGGATGGGATTGGATGGGATGGGATGGGCTAGAAGGGGTTGGGATGGGATGGGATCAATGGGATGGGAGCGGAGGGGATGGGATGGGATGGGTTGGGATCCCTGGGATGGGATCCCTTGGATGGGATGTGATCCCTGGGATGGGATCCCTGGGATGGGATGGGATGGGATCGATGGGATGGGATGGGATGGGTTGGGATGGGTTGGGATGGGATAGGATCGCTGGGATTGGATCCCTGGGATGAGATGGGAACCCTGTGATGGGATCCCTGGGATGGGATGGGATGGGATGGGATGGGATGGGATGGGATGGGATGGGATGGGATGGAATGGGATGGGATGGAATGGAATGGGATCGGATGGGATGGGATTGGATTGGATTGGATGGCATGGGTTGGGATGGGATTCGATGGGATGGGATGGGATCCCTGGGATGGGATCGGATGGGATGGGATGGGATCCCTGGGATGGAATCCCTGGGATAGGATGGGATCCCTGGGTTGGGATCGAATCCCTGGGATGTTATCCCTTGGATGGGATTGGATCCCTTGGATGGGATGGGATGGGATGGAATGGGATCGGATGGGATGGGATTGGATTGGATTGGATGGCATGGGTTGGGATGGGATTCGATGGGATGGGATGGGATCCCTGGGATGGGATCGGATGGGATGGGATGGGATCCCTGGGATGGAATCCCTGGGATAGGATGGGATCCCTGGGTTGGGATCGAATCCCTGGGATGTTATCCCTTGGATGGGATTGGATCCCTTGGATGGGATGGGATGGGATGGGATGGGATGGGATGGAATGGGATGGGATGTGATGGCATGGGATGGGATCCCTGGAATGGGATGGGATCCCTGGAATGGGATGGGATGGGATTCCTGGGATGGGAATGGATGGGATGGGATGGGATTGGATGGGATGGCATGGGTTGGGATGGCATTCGATGGGATGGGATGGGATGGGATCCCTGGGATGGGATCGGATGGGATGGGATGGGATCCCTGGGATGGAATCCCTGGGATAGGATGGGATGGGTTGGAATGGGATTGGATCCCTGGCATGGGATGGGATCCCTGGGATGGGATGGGATGGGATCCCTGGGTTGGGATGGGTTCCATGGGATGGGATCCCTGGGATGGGATGGGATGGGATGGGATGGGATGGGATAGGATCTCTGGGCTGGGATGGGATCGGATGGTATCCCTGGGATGGGATACATGGGATGGGATCGGATGTGATTGCATGGGATGGGATTGGATGGGATGGGATGGGCTAGAATGGGTTGGGATGGGATGGGATCAATGGGATGGGAGCGGAGGGGATGGGATGGGATGGGATGGGATGGGATGGGATGGGATGGGATGGGATGGGATGTGATGGCATGGGATGGGATCCCTGGAATGGGATGGGATCCCTGGAATGGGATGGGATGGGATTCCCGGGATGGGAATGGATGGGATGGGATGTGATGGCATGGGATGGGATCCCTGGAATGGGATGGGATCCCTGGAATGGGATGGGATGGGATTCCTGGGATGGGAATGGATGGGATGGGATGGGATTGGATGGGATGGCATGGGTTGGGATGGGATTCGATGGGATGGGATGGGATCCCTGGGATGGGATCGGATGGGATGGGATCCCTGGGATGGAATCCCTGGGATAGGATGGGATGGGTTGGAATGGGATGGGATCCCTGGGATGGGATGGGATCCCTGGGATGGGATGGGATGGGATCCCTGGGTTGGGATGGGTTCCATGGGATGGGATCCCTGGGATGGGATCCCAGGGATGGGATGGGCTGGGATTCCTGGGATGGGAATGGGTGGGATGGGATGGGACGGGATCCCTGGAATGGGATGGGATCCCTGTGATGGGATGGGATGGTATCCCAGCGATGGGATTGGTTGGGATGGGATCCCTGGGATGGGATGGAATACCTGGCATGAGATAGCAGGGATGATATGGGATGGGATGGGATGGGATGGGATGGGATGGGATGGGATTGGATCCCTGGGATGGGATGGAATGTGATGGGGTGGGATGGGATGGGATGGGTTGGGATGGGATGGGATCCCTTGGATGGGATGGGATGGGATGGGATCCCTGGGATGGGAACAGATCAAGTGGGATCCCTGGGATGGGTTGGAATCCCTGGGATGGGATAGCTGGGATGGGATGGGATGGGATCCCTGGGATGGGATGGGATCCCTGGGATGGGTTGGGATCCCCGGGATGGGATGGCCTCCCTGGGATGGGATCCATGGGATGGGTTACTTGGGATGGGATAGGATCCCTGGGATGGGAGAGGATGGGATGGGATATGTTGGGATGGGATGGGATCCCTGGGATGGGATGGGATCCCTGGGATGGGATACCTGGAATGTGATCCCTCGTATGGGATGGGATCACTGGGATGGAATGGAATCCCTGGGATGGGATCCCTGGGATGGGATGGGATGGGATCCCTGGGATGTTATGGGATCCGTGGGATGTGATGGGATGGGATTCCTGGGATGGGAATGGGTGGGATGGGATGGGATCACTGTGATGGGATGGAATCCCTGGGACGAGATCGCTGGGATGGGATGGGATGGGATGGGATGGGATGGGATGGGATGGGATCCCTGCGATGGGATGGGATGGTATGGGATGGGATCCCTGGGATGGGATCGGATGGGATGCCTGGGATGCGATGGGATGGGATCCGTGGGATGGGATGTGATCCCTGGGATGGGATGGGGTGAGATGGGCTGGGATGGGATCCCTGGGATTGGATGGGATGGGATGGGTTGGGATGGGATGGGATGGGATGGGATTGGATGGGATGGGTTGGGATGGTATGGGATCCCTGGGATGGTGTCCCTGGGATGGGATGGGATAGGATGGCATGGGATGGGGTGGGATGGGATGGGATTGGATGGGATGGGGTGGGATGGGATGGGATTGGCTACGCTGGTGTTGGGGGTTGAATGCTTTGCTTTTCTTTCTGTGGATTTTCTCCCATTGTTATGCTAAGTAATTGTGGCTACACCTTAAAACGACAGATAATGTTCTCTCGTAGGGGGGTGGCTGGAGGGAGAGGGGGGGGGGAACCGGAAAAGGAAAGGTGGGATAGGGGGGTCTGGAGCGGGGGACTGGCTCTCTCTCGCTTGGCTCGTGGAGTGGGGAGACAACCTGGGCTCTGCTCTGGCATCTTCCCCTGTCATCCCAGCGCTGAGATCCACGCTCCCTGCCTTTGGACATCGCTCCGCGGCTCTCCCAGCTCACCCTACTACCTCCGGACACTCTGCTGAGCACCACGACCGACACCGTGAGGGGGGAGTAATTTTCCCCATCCTCTCTCTCCCCTGGGCCGCGGCCGCCATCACCCAGCCCTCTTCAACTGCGTGGGACCTGCCCTGCCCCCACAGCACCGGTAACAGCACAGGGAGACGGCCTGCGGCCAGAAGGGACTGGAGTGGAGCTAGACTGTTTCTGTTGCCAATTTTTATAGCTGTTGTTGTTTTTTTCTGCTTTGTTAAATACCAGTAAAGAACTGTTATTCTCATCCCCATATCTCCTGCCTGAAGGTGTCTGAATTGGACCTAAAATAATTAAAAGGGAGGGGGATTGCACTCTGCATCGCAGAAAAGGGGCTCCTGCCTTTCCTTAGACCATACCTGTCTTTCAAACCGAGACAGCTGGGTTGGGATGGGATGGGATCGATGGGATGGGATGGGATGGAATGGGATCCCTGGGATGGTACGGAATGGGATCCCTGGGATGGGATGGGATACCTGGTATGGGATCCCTAGGATGGGATGGGATGGGATGGGATGCGATGGGATAGGATGGGATGGGATGCGATGGGATAGGATGGGATGGGATGGGGTAGGATGTGATGGGATCCCTGGGATGGGATGGGATCCCTGGGATGGGATCTCTGGGATCGGATGGAATCCATGGGATGGGATGGGTTGGGATGGAATCCCTGGGATGGGGACCAGGGGATGGGATGGGATCCCTGGTATGGGATCCCTGGGATGGGATGGGATGGGATCCCTGGGATGGGATGGGATCCCTGGCATGGGATGGGATTGGATGGCATGGCATGGGTTGGGATGGGTTGGGAACACTGGGATGGGATGTTATGGGATCCCTGGGATGAGATGGGATGGGATTGGATCCCTGGGATGGGATGAGATGGGATCCCAGGGATGGGATCCCTGGATTGTGATAGCTCGTATGGGATGGGATCCCTGGAATGGGATGGGATGGGATCGCTGGGATGGGATGGGATGGGATTGGATGGGTTGGGATACCTGGGATGGAGTGGGATGGCATGGGATGGAATGGGATGGTATCCTTGGATGGGATGGAATGGGATCCCTGAGATGGGATGCGATCCCTGGGATGGGATCCCTGGGCTGGGATGGGATCCCTGGAATGGGATGGGATCCCTGGAATGGGATGGGATGGGATGGGATTCCTGGGATGGGAATGGATGGGATGGGATGGGATTGGATGGGATGGGATCACTGTGATAGGATGGGATCCCTGGGTTGGGATCGAATCCCTGGGATGGCATCCCTGGGATGGGATGGAATCTCTGGGATGGGATCCCTGGGGTGGGATTGGTTGGAATGGGATGGGATCCCAGGGATCGGATGGGATCCCTGGGATGGGATGGGATGGGATCCCTGGGTTGGGATGGGTTCCATGGGATGGGATCCCAGGGATGGGATGGGATGGGATGGGATGGGATAGGATCTCTGGGATTGAATCCCTGGGATGGGATGGGATCCCTGGGATGTTATGGGATCCGCGGGATGCGATGGGATGGGATTCCTGGGATGGGAATGGGTGGGGTGGGATGGGATGGGATGGGATGGGATGGGATGGGATCCCTGGGATGGGATGGGATCCCTGTGATGGGAAGGGATGGTATCCCTGCGATGGGATCGGTTGGGATGGGATCCCTGGGATGGGATGGAATACCTGGCATGAGATAGCAGGGATGATATGGGATGGGATGGGATGGGATGGGATGGGATGGGATCCCTGGGATGGGATACCTGGGATGGGATGGGATGGGATTGGATAGGATGGGATGGGATGGGATCCCTGGGATGGGATGGGATGCGATGGGATGGGATGGGATCCCTGGGATGGGATGGGATTCCTGGGATGGTATCCCTGGGATGGGTTAGGATGGGATTGGATGGAATGGGATGGGATCCCTGGGATGGGATGGGATCCCTGGGATGGGATGTGTTCACTGGGATGGGTTGGGATCCCTGGAATGGGATGGGATGGGATTCCTGGGATGGGATGGGATGGGATCCCTGGGATAGTATGGGATTCCTGCGTTGGGATCGAATCCCTGGGATGGCATCAGTGAGATGGGATGAGATCCCTAACATGGGATCCCTGGGATGGGATGTGATCCCTGGGATGAGAAGGGATGGGATGGAATGGGATGGGATCCCTGGGATGGGATGGGATGGGATGGGATGGGATCCCTGGGATGGAATCCCTGGGATAGGATGGGATCCCTGGGTTGGGATCGAATCCCTGGGATGTTATCCCTT